>NC_139226.1:142956052-143200030 GCF_055691185.1 Crinia signifera | reverse complement strand
AAAAATAAATAGGACTTTAAAGGACAAACTTAGGAAAGCCACAGGAGGAACATTTAATAAATGGAAACAAACCCTCCCCATAGTCCTAGCAGAAATTAGAATGACCCCCCCAAAAGACTCTGGGTTATTCACCCTTTGAAATTCTGATGGGAAGACTTTTTCCCACACCTTGGGCCAAGAAACCATTAGTAGTCCAGGAGGGAGACCTAGAACAGATTAGAGAAGAGTATGTTAGGTCCCTCATCACCAGACTTAGTGAAATTGAACATGGTGTTATTTGTAAAAAATCTTTTTAATCCACAGGAATCAACACATCCTTTCCAGATCGGAGACAAGGTCGTTGTGAAGGTTCTCCCCAGGAATAAAGGTCCAGGAAACTTCACCTATGGTCCAGAAACAGAGATCGTAGCAGTAACGAGGACGGCTGTCCTTACAGAAGAGAGTCCAGTGTGGATACACGCATCCAGAGTAAAGAGAATCCCGAGTAACGTCCCGGATAGAGAACAGATCAAGGCGAGGTACTAATGGGGGCAGACAGCCCTAACCTCCTACATGATGGAGAAGACGACTCACCAGCAGATGAGGTCATTCTAGAATTCTGGACGATGGTGGATAACGTATATTATTCTATTGATTCTTGTTTGCCAGATACCTTTGCACAAAAACTGAAGTGGACATGACTGAAAAGGCAGGCGTATACATTTTCTGGTACAATTCTTTCAGCACCGAGGTAGCCGCCTACCAGATAGACTTTTGCACCATTAACCCCTGTGTCTCCAAACGATGGACATAGGGATGTAATAAGAATGGTCACCCAAATGGTATAGAACAGGCCCTTGTTCAATTAGCAATCTATATATTGATTATTCTTACTATTATCTGTATTGTTGTATTTTGCATTATACCATGTTGTAGAAAACTTGCTACCAAAGGTATTGAAAATACTCTTATGTATGAATCCATTGCCCCTGCACACGCAAATTCCCCTGAAGGCTACAAACAATATCTTGCTAAGCACAGAAATAAGGAATTCCGTAAGAAGAATCATATCATCTAAATTCATGATTCTAAGAGGGGATTGAAGGGTTAAATTTGAACCCATGTAGCATATAAGAATTTGCACGTAGAACTGTTCTCATTATGGTTTTTCTATGGCTACATTACAAGGTCATACTGTAAGCCTAAGCGTGTCTTATCTAAGTTTCTCCCAACCCTCCCCCTCTTGGAATTGCTATGCAGTGTGTTCATGTACAAACTCCTCTATAATCAAAAACCCCCCTTGTTACTCATTTTCTTTGTGTATGATATTTTGTATGCCCCCCCCTGTTGAATCTGCTCTACAACAGACCAACAGACCAATCAGAATGTAACACATACATATTGTATACTCCCATGTATTATGCTTTTAACTAGCTGCCTTTGTGATATTAAACAGAGTGTTTCTTGACTCGCCACCGTGTGTTTGGTGTGTAGGGTTAAGAATACATTCTCACGGGTACCTAAGGGGCCACCAGGTCGAGGGGCTACATATTTATCCTTACACATGCCCTCTCCAGGAGGACACAATGCTCTGTTCCTGGGCTTCCCTGGTAATGTAGGATTGCCAGCACCTGTGGTGACACCTTTCTTATCAGTTACCCAGCTCCCCACAGGTGCTGGCAATCATACATTATCCATACCTCCCAGCATGCCCCTCTCCAGGAGGACACAATGCTCTGCTCCTGGGCTTCCCTGGTAATGTATGATTGCCAGCACCTGTGGTGACACCTTTCTTATCAGTTACCTAGCTCCCCACAGGTGCTGGCAATCATACATTATCCATACCTCCCAGCATGCCCCTCTCCAGGGGGACACAATGCTCTGTTCCTGGGCTTCCCTGGTAATGTATGATTGCCAGCACCTGTGGTGACACCTTTCTTATCAGTTACCTAACTCCCCACAGGTGCTGGCAATCCTACATTATCCATACCTCCCAGCATGCCCCTCTCCAGGAGGACACAATGCTCTGCTCCTGGACTTCCCTGGTAATGTGTGATTGCCAGCACCTGTGGTGACACCTTTATTATCAGTTACCTAGCTCCCCACAGGTGCTGGCAATCCTACATTATCCATAACTCCCAGCATGCCCCTCTCCATGAGGACACAATGCTCTGCTCCTGTGCTTCCCTGGTAATGTAGGATTGCCAGCACCTGTGGTGACACCTTTCTTATCAGTTACCTAGCTCCCCACAGGTGCTGGCAATCCTACATTATCCATACCTCCCTGCATGCCCCTCTCCAGGAGGACACAATGCTCTGCTCCTGTGCTTCCCTGGTAATGTAGGATTGCCAGCACCTGTGGTGACACCTTTCTTATCAGTTACCTAGCTCCCCACAGGTGCTGGCAATCATACATTAGCCATACCTCCCAACATGCCCCTCTCCAGGAGGACGCAATGCTCTGTTCCTGGGCTTCCCTGGTAATGTATGACTGCCAGCACCTGTGGTGACACCTTTCTTATCAGTTACCTAGCTCCTCACAGGTGCTGGCAATCCTACATTATCCATACCTCCCAGCATGCCCCTCTCCAGGAGGACACAATGCTCTGTTCCTGGGCTTCCCTGGTAATGTATGATTGCCAGCACCTGTGGTGACACCTTTCTTATCAGTTACCTAGCTCCCCACAGGTGCTGGCAATCCTACATTATCCATACCTCCCAGCATGCCCCTCTCCAGGAGGACACAATGCTCTGTTCCTGGGCTTCCCTGGTAATGTATGATTGCCAGCACCTGTGGTGACACCTTTCTTATCAGTTACCTAGCTCCCCACAGGTGCTGGCAATCCTACATTATCCATACCTCCCAGCATGCCCCTCTCCAGGAGGACACAATGCTCTGTTCCTGGGCTTCCCTGGTAATGTATGATTGCCAGCACCTGTGGTGACACCTTTCTTATCAGTTACCTAGCTCCCCACAGGTGCTGGCAATCCTACATTATCCATACCTCCCAGCATGCCCCTCTCCAGGAGGACACAATGCTCTGTTCCTGGGCTTCCCTGGTAATGTAGGATTGCCAGCACCTGTGGGGAGCCAGGTAACTGATAAGAAAGGTGTCACCACAGGTGCTGGCAATCCTACATTACCAGGGAAGCCCAGAAGCAGAGCATTGTGTCCTCCTGGAGAGGGGAATGCTGGGAGGTATGGATAATGTATGATTGCCAGCACCTGTGGGGAGCCAGGTAACTGATAAGAAAGGTGTCACCACAGGTGCTGGCAATCCTACATTACCAGGGAAGCCCAGGAACAGAGCATTTCTGAAGGAGAGGGTCAGGTAGGCAATACATTTGATTGTGCATGTCCCAAATATCACATTAGAGGTATGGCACACATGCAGATTGCAGTGCAGGTGCATTCATTTTCTCAGTAGATGAACATGAATGGGAGACAGAAGTTGGTGTGTGAGTGTATGGCAATGGCCAGCAGCAGTAGCAGCAATCCACAGACTGGTTCATGTATTACACTGCACTACTAACACAACAATACAGTGTAGTGATGACTGCACGCAGCTGCTGCTGTTATGGTCACAGACTGTGAGGGCAGGAAACGCCTCGGCCAGATCTGAGCCTCTCCTCTCCCCGTACATCTCACCTATAGGCGACGCCGTGGTTGCCATAGAGACGGAGTGTAACCAGGAAACGGCCCAACGCTAATAACGACCACCGCCGGGACTCTGAGGTAGACAGGTACGGGGGGGTCCGACTCCTGTGTTATATGTCTATATGTACCACAGCATTATTCCGTTCATACCGTTCACCACATACTGCACATAGTCTGCCTTATGTAATACACGGGGGGTGGCAAGGACAGGTCACACATATTGTGTATGTGTGTATGTATGTGTGTAACATAAAGTGTATGTATGTGTGTGTAAATATAACATGTTATCTATGGTAAAAGGTAAGTGTACCTCATGTTCTGAACTTTACCCAACTTTTTTTGTGTGTGGAAAAATATCTTATTTGCACCACAAATTGCAGACATTGCAGCAGTACCCTGGCTGCTGGTGCTGGCGCTGCACATCCTCCTACCTACAGCTTAGTCACTAATCTAGGGCATTGGTTGCCAACCTAGGGTACTGACACATTTCTCAGGTCAGCTATCAGGACCACAGGTGTATTCATTATGCACTGACACATTTCCCAGGTCACCTAGCAGGACCACAGGTGTACTCATTATGCACTGACACATTTCTCAGGTCACCTAGCAGGACCACATGTGTACTCATTATGCACTGACACATTTCTCAGGTCACCTAGCAGGACCACAGGTGTACTCATTACTCACTGACACATTTCTCAGGTCACCTAGCAGGACCACAGGTGTATTCATTATGCACTGACACATTTCCCAGGTCACCTAGCAGGACCACAGGTGTACTCATTATGCACTGACACATTTCTCAGGTCAGCTAGCAGGACCACAGGTGTACTCATTATGCACTGACACATTTCCCAGGTCACCTAGCAGGACCACAGGTGTACTCATTACCCACTGACACATTTCCCAGGTCACCTAGCAGGACCACAGGTGTACTCATTACTCACTGACACATTTCTCGGGTCACCTAGCAGGACCACAGGTGTACTCATTATGCACTGACACATTTCTCAGGTCACCTAGCAGGACCACAGGTGTACTCATTACTCACTGACACATTTCTCGGGTCACCTAGCAGGACCACAGGTGTACTCATTATGCACTGACACATTTCTCAGGTCACCTAGCAGGACCACAGGTGTACTCATTATGCACTGGCACATTTCTCAGGTCACCTAGCAGGACCACAGGTGTACTCATTATGCACTGACACATTTCCCAGGTCACCTGGCAGGACCACAGGTGTATTCATTATGCACTGACACATTTCCCAGGTCACCTAGCAGGACCACCGGTGTACTCATTACTCACTGACACATTTCCCAGGTCACCTAGCAGGACCACAGGTGTACTCATTACTCACTGACACATTTCTCAGGTCACCTAGCAGGACCACAGGTGTACTCATTATGCACTGGCACATTTCTCAGGTCACCTAGCAGGACCACAGGTGTACTCATTATGCACTGACACATTTCCCAGGTCACCTAGCAGGACCACAGGTGTACTCATTATGCACTGACACATTTCCCAGGTCAGCTAGCAGGACCACCGGTGTACTCATTACTCACTGACACATTTCTCAGGTCACCTAGCAGGACCACAGGTGTACTCATTATGCACTGGCACATTTCTCAGGTCACCTAGCAGGACCACAGGTGTACTCATTATGCACTGACACATTTCCCAGGTCACCTGGCAGGACCACAGGTGTACTCATTATGCACTGACACATTTCCCAGGTCAGCTAGCAGGACCACCGGTGTACTCATTACTCACTGACACATTTCTCAGGTCACCTAGCAGGACCACAGGTGTACTCATTATGCACTGGCACATTTCTCAGGTCACCTAGCAGGACCACAGGTGTACTCATTATGCACTGACACATTTCCCAGGTCACCTAGCAGGACCACAGGTGTACTCATTATGCACTGACACATTTCCCAGGTCACCTAGCAGGACCACAGGTGTACTCATTATGCACTGACACATTTCTCAGGTCACCTAGCAGGACCACAGGTGTACTCATTATGCACTGACACATTTCTCATGTCACCCGGCAGGACCACAGGTGTACTCATTATGCACTGACACATTTCCCAGGTCACCTAGCAGGACCACAGGTGTACTCATTATGCACTGACACATTTCCCAGGTCACCTAGCAGGACCACAGGTGTACTCATTATGCACTGACACATTTCCCAGGTCACCTAGCAGGACCACAGGTGTACTCATTATGCACTGACACATTTCTCATGTCACCAGGCAGATGCACAGGTGTACTCATTATTCACTGACACATTTCTCAGGTCACCTAGCAGGACCACAGGTGTACTCATTATGCACTGACACATTTCCCAGGTCACCCGGCAGATGCACAGGTGTATTCATTACTCACTGACACATTTCCCAGGTCATCCGGCAGATGCACAGGTGTATTCATTACTCACTAACACATTTGGGGAGAAGAGGTTTGGGAGCCGCACAAGGTTCTTCCCGCCAAGTGTGAATTGGGTCAAAGAGGACCCCTTTCACTACTCCGGTGGGGTTTGGCCTGGGTTGCCGATAACAAACTTTATAGACGTAGTGTCCCTTACGGGATAGTGGGTCTGAGTATGTTGGTGGTGCTCCCCTGAGTCCAATCTGTAAATATGTAACACTACTATCAAAACACAAGAGTGCCCCAAAAAAAAGAGTCCACTTTCCCCTCTCCCGCATTTCACTAACACATTTCCCAGGTCACCCGGCAGTTGCACAGGTGTATTCATTACTCACTGACACATTTCCCAGGTCACCCAGCAGATGCGCAGGTGTATTCATTACTCACTGACACATTTCCCAGGTCACCTAGCAGGACCACAGGTGTACTCATTATGCACTGACACATTTCTCATGTCACCAGGCAGATGCACAGGTGTACTCATTATGCACTGACACATTTCTCAGGTCACCTAGCAGGACCACAGGTGTACTCATTATGCACTGACACATTTCCCAGGTCACCCGGCAGTTGCACAGGTGTACTCATTACCCACTGACACATTTCCCAGGTCACCCGGCAGTTGCACAAGTGTACTCATAACTCACTGACACATTTCCCAGGTCACCCGGCAGTTGCACAAGTGTACTCATAACTCACTGACACATTTCCCAGGTCATCCGGCAGATGCACAGATGTACTCACTGACACATTTCCCAGGTCACCCGGCAGGTACACAGGTGTACTCATTACCCACTGACATATTTTCCTGGTCACCCGGCAGGTGCACAAGTGTACTCATAACTCAAGCTGTGTACACACAGGGGCGATAGGGGCTGAAATCGCTGGGAATATGGTCGCTGGCGACCATATTGCCAGTGATGGAAGTGTGCCCCGGTGATAAATCGCCGGGTGCGCGCTCCCGTTTTCAGCCCCATTTCAAGCTCCTGCGACCAGCTAATTACCTCTGCGGCACCGCTGGCAGGTTCCCGTTCATCAGCGACCATCTCGCATTGCACACGTGGGCTTATGGTTCTCTCACAAGAGCTGCTACTCACAACTTTCCCTCTGCAGGTCATTATACTCCCATACAATGTCTGGGGGGGGGGGGGGACACTCATTTCGTGACCAACCTCCCATATCCAGCCACCTCTCCAAATAAGTCATTGTACAGTGGGGGAACGGTGCTGTCATTACACTATACCCACATGTGCCACCCGGGTCTCCCTCTTCCCCATATTCCAGGTACTTCCAATCGGAGTTAATACTAGTAAGTGCGCTTATGGGACACACACACACGGATATAATTACATCACAAGACACAAAGTCCTGCAGCGCGCTGGTTACTATAACACCATGTTTACTAATTAATGCTAATCCTTCATATGCAGAATCTGTAATTGGCAGCGACGGCTGTGTGTCATGTTTCCCTGACTGCTCTGACAGCGTGTTGTATGCTTGCAGATCGGTTCTGACTTCATTTCACCAATGTCCATGGTTTGTATTTACAGGACCTGGAACATAAGAAATATGTCGATTCCGTTCTCAAACACAAATTATCGCATCCCGCAGGGTTTTGCGAATCTCCTAGAGGGTCTGACCAGGGAAGTGCTCAGGGAGCAGCCGAAGGATATTCCGCTGTTTGCAGCAAAGTATTTCGCTGGAATCCTTAGAAAGCGAGAGGGTGAGTGGTGGCGGGCGCGCCCAGGAATTGGCGTCACGCAGCGTGCTGTATCGTGTGTGTGTGTCACGCAGCATCTTGCGTTTCACCAATCTCCTCACACTGCTGTATTGGGCCCATTTATATTTGCTGCAAACTAGGTTCCCTGCACTTAGGTACTGCTCGCAGCTACTTCCCCCATAGGTTCCTCTGCTGCCCAATTTACCAATATCTGGAATGTACAGCATCCCAGATATCTGGTACGGCAGCTACTGGCATCTCAGAATGGTGGTAGCCCACTATGGGCCTAGTGAATGGTAAGGCTGTACTCTCAGTGATGTCACTGGTTCCTAGTGAATGGTTACGCTGCACCCTCAGTGATGTCACTGCTTCCTAGTGAATGGTTAGGCTGCACCCTCAGTGATGTCACTGCTTCCTAGTGAATGGTTAGGCTGCACTCTCAGTGATGTCACTTGTTCCTAGTGAATGGTTAGGCTGCAACCTCAGTGATGTTACTGGTTCCTAGTGAATGGTTAGGCTGCACCCTCAGTGATGTTACTGGTTCCTAGTGAATGGTTAGGTTGCACCCTCAGTGATGTCACTGGTTCCTAGTGAATGGTTAGGCTGCACCCTCAGTGATGTCACTGCTTCCTAGTGAATGGTTAGGCTGCACCCTCAGTGATGTCACTGGTTCCTAGTGAATGGTTAGGCTGCACCCTCAGTGATGTCACTGCTTCCTAGTGAATGGTTAGGCTGCACTCTCAGTGATGTCACTAGTTTCTAGTGAATGGTTAGGCTGCACCCTCAGTGATGTCACTGCTTCCTAGTGAATGGTTAATCTGCACCCTCAGTGATGTCACTGCTTCCTAGTGAATGGTTAGGCTGCACCCTCAGTGATGTTACTGGTTCCTAGTGAATGGTTCAGCTGCACCCTCAGTGATGTCACTGGTTCCTAGTGAATGGTTAGGCTGTACTCTCAGTGATGTCACTGGTTCCTAGTAAATGGTTAGGCTGCACCCTCAGTGATGTCACTGGTTCCTAGTGAATGGTTAGGCTGCACCCTCAGTGATGTCACCGGTTTCTAGTGAATGGTTAGGCTGTACTCTCAATGATGTCACTGGTTCCTAGTGAATGGTTAGGCTGCACCCTCAGTGATGTCACTGCTTCCTAGTGAATGGTTAGGCTGCACCCTTAGTGATGTCACTTCTTCCTAGTGAATGGTTAGGCTGCACCCTCAGTGATGTCAGTGGTCCCTAATGAATGGATAGACTGCACTCTCAGTGATGTCACTGTTCCTTGTATAACACACACCTTATTACAGAGCTTTCACAATGTGGTGTATTATGTATAGGGGGCCGGCAGGCTGTATAATGTAGTGTGTAGTACTGTAGGATCTCTGTGTTCTGTGTCTCCTGCTCTCAGAGTCTGGCTGTGACCCAGCAGCAGGTGGTGTATTATGTATAGAGGGATGGCAGTCTGTATAATGTAGTGTGTAGTACTGTAGGATCTCTGTGTTCTGTGTCTTCTGCTTTCAGAGTCTGGCTGTGAGCCAGAAACACCTGGTGTATTATGTATAGAGGAATGGCAGTCTGTATAATGTAGTGTGTAGTACTGTAGGATCTCTGTTCTGTGTCTCCTGCTCTCAGAGTCTGGCTGTGACCCAGCAGCAGGTGGTGTATTATGTATAGGGGGCCGGCAGTCTATATAATGTAGTGCGTGGTGCTCCGCAGTCACTTGGTTCTGTGTCTCTGCTCTCAGAGTCCGGCTGTGACCCAGCAGCAGGTGGTGTATTATGTATAGGGGGCCGGCAGTCTATATAATGTAGTGCGTGGTGCTCCGCAGTCACTTGGTTCTGTGTCTCTGCTCTCAGAGTCCGGCTGTGACCCAGCAGCACCTGGTGTATTATGTATAGGGGGATGGCAGTCTGTATAATGTAGTGCGTGGTGCTCCGCATTCACTTGGTTCTGTGTCTTCTGTTCTCAGAGTCTGGCTGTGACCCAGCAGCAGGTGGTGTATTATGTATAGGGGGCCGGCAGTCTGTATAATGTAGTGTGTGGTGCTCCGCATTCACTTGCTCTGTGTTCTGTTCTCAGAGTCTGGCTGTGACCCAGCAGCACCTGGTGTATTATGTATAGGAGGATGGCAGTCTTTATAATGTAGTGCGTGGTGCTCCGCAGTCACTTGGTTCTCTGTCTTCTGTTCTCAGAGTCTGGCTGTGACCCAGCAGTATGTGGTGTATTATGTATAGGGGGCTGGCAGTCTGTATAATGTAGTGCGTGGTGCTCCGCATTCACTTGGTTCTGTGTTTTCTGTTCTCAGAGTCCGGATTTGATCCAGCAGAATGGGGGGCCGCTCTAGATGACCGATACTATAACAACCACTCCTTTCAGGTATGTAATCACTGTACGACTGTCACTTTAGAAGGGACACACAGGCAATCCTATGAGGTCTCTGTGTGACATGGAGGCTGCCCTCTGCCTGCACAGATAGAAAAGATGCAGAGACTGATTTACTAAGCGGCAGGTTTGACCTCAGTGTCGCTAACTGTAAAGGCCGATTGTGGAGTGTTTTGTGCATTATTCGCTCTGGATATTGAGGCTGAGACACTGCTGCCTGGTAAGTGTAACCCGCAGTACAGTTCTGGTGAATCATTCTGCACTAAGGGGAGTGGGGTCCTGTCACATACATGGGAGAGAGGGGGGTCCTGTCACATCATACCCATGGGAGAGAGAGTGGGGTCCTGCCACATACACAGGAGAGAGAGTGGGGTCCTGTCACATGCCCACGGGAGAGAGGGGGGTCCTGTCACATGCCCACAGGAGAGAGTGGGATCCTGCCACGTACACATGGGACAAAATGGGGTCCTATCACATACATGGGAGAGTGGGGTCCTGTCATATACATACGGGAATGAGAGTAGGGTCCTGTCACATACACATGGGAGAAAGTGGGGTTCCTGTTGCATACCCGAGAGAGAGTGGGGTCCGGTCTCACACACACACGGGAGAGTGAGTGGGGTCCTGTTACATACATGTGAGAGAGAGTGGGTCCTGTCATATACACAAGGGAGAGAGTGGGGTCCTGTCACATGCCCACGGGAGAGAGTGGGGTCCTGCCATATACACAAGGGAGAGAGTGGGGTCCTGTCATATGCCCACGGGAGAGAGAGAGTCGGGTCCTGTCATGTACACAGGATAGAGAGAGTGGGGTCCTGTCACATACACAGGAGAGAGAGAGTGGGGTCCTGTCACATGCATACGAGAGAGAGAGTGGGGTCCTGTCACATGCACACGAGAGAGAGAGTGGGGTCCTGTCACATGCACACGAGAGAGAGAGTGGGGTCCTGTCACATGCACACGAGAGAGAGAGTGGGGTCATGTCACATACAAACTTGCTGCATGTGGAGGGGGAAATGTCTTGTTATAATGCTGGATAATGTCTTGTTATAATAATTATAATGCTGGATAATATCTTATTATAATGCTGGATAATGTCTTGTTATAATGCTGGATAATGTCTTGTTATAATAGTTATAATGCTGGATAATGTCTTATTATAATGCTGGATAATGTCTTATTATAATGCTGGATAATGTCTTGTTATAATGCTGGATAATGTCTTGTTATAATAGTTATAATGCTGGATAATGTCTTATTATAATGCTGGATAATGTCTTGTTATTATGCTGGATAATGTCTTATTATAATGCTGGATAATGTCTTGTTATAATGCTGGATAATGTCTTGTTATAATAATTATAATGCTGGATAATGTCTTGTTATAATGCTGGATAATGTCTTGTTATAATGCTGGATAATGTCTTGTTATAATGCTGGATAATGTCTTGTTATAATGCTGGATAATGTCTTGTTATAATGCTGGATAATGTCTTATGACGCTGTGATGATTGTAGCACGCTGAGGACACCACATTTCCGTCACATATAGAGAATGGAGGAGGCGCAGGAAAAGACGTCTCTGTATTGGACAGTGTAGCGGATGTTCCGCAGCCTGAAGATATCGCCTCATCTGTCCCGTTATCTGAGGAGGAACACCAGGTACAGACTATAATATAGAGCAAGATTTCGGGATCTCTGGTCATGGGGAGTAGCAGCGGGTATGTTAGGAAGGCAGGTGTAATAGTTGGACATAGTACATACTACAAGTGTTGGAGAGGAGAATCTAGTGCCCGGGCCTAGGGAACTGTTACACAGGGGAGGAGAATCTAGTGTCTGGGCGTAGGGATCTGTTACACAGGGAGGAGAATCTAGTGCCCGGGCCTAGGGAACTGTTACACAGGGGAGGAGAATCTAGTGCCCGGCATAGATGGGGGATATGCATGTCAGTCACAGGACATTATGACTGCCATTGCCAACCAGACTCTGCAGGGTACAGCATTATGGTATACAGTTACCAGGGCCTGTAAGGCAAATGCTTTTTTGTTGCTTGTCTGATCTACACTCTGTGCCCCGTTACCTGTCCTGTAGTGTCCAGCATAAAGGATTTTGTCAGAAAGAGTGAACTAGAATAAGGCCCATAGTTATAATGCTGGATAATGTCTTGTTGTAATAGTTATAATGCTGGATAATGTCTTATTATAATGCTGGAGAATGTCTTATTATAATGCTGGATAATATCTTGTTATAATAGTTATAATGCTGGATAATGTCTTGTTATAATAGTTATAATGCTAGATAATGTCTTGTTATAATGCTGGATAATGTCTTGTTATAATGCTGGATAATGTCTTATGACGCTGTGATGATTGTAGCACGCTGAGGACACCACATTTCCGTCACATATAGAGAATGGAGGAGACGCAGGAAAAGACGTCTCTGTATTGGACAGTGTAGCGGATGTTTCGCAGCCTGAAGATATCGTCTCATCTGTCCCGTTATCTGAGGAGGAACACCAGGTACAGACTATAATATAGAGCAAGATTTCGGGATCTCTGGTCATGGGGAGTAGCAGCGGGTATGTTAGGAAGGCAGGTGTAGTAGTTGGACATAGTACATACTACAAGTGTTGGAGAGGAGAATCTAGTGCCCGGGCCTAGGGAACTGTTAGGAGAATCTAGTGCCCGGGCCTAGGGAACTGTTACACAGGGGAGGAGAATCTAGTGCCCGGGCGTAGGGAACTGTTACACAGGAGAGGAGAATCTAGTGCCCGGGCCTAGGGAACTGTTACACAGGGGAGGAGAATCTAGTGTCCGGGCCTAGGGAACTGTTACACAGGGGAGGAGAATCTAGTGCCCGGGCCTAGGGAACTGTTACACAGGGGAGGAGAATCTAGTGCCCGGGCCTAGGGAACTGTTACACAGGGGAGGAGAATCTAGTGCCCAGGCCTAGGGAACTGTTACACAGGGGAGGAGAATCTAGTGCCCGGGCCTAGGGAACTGTTACACAGGGGAGGAGAATCTAGTGCCCGGGCCTAGGGAACTGTTACACAGGGGAGGAGAATCTAGTGCCCGGGCCTAGGGAACTGTTACACAGGGGAGGAGAATCTAGTGCCCGGGCCTAGGGAACTGTTACACAGGGGAGGAGAATCTAGTGCCCGGGCCTAGGGAACTGTTACACGGGAGGAGAATCTAGTGCCCGGGCCTAGGGATCTGTTACACAGGGGAGGAGAATCTACTGTCCGGGCCTAGGGAACTGTTAGGAGAATCTAGTGCTCGGGCCTAGGGATCTGTTACACAGGGGAGGAGAATCTAGTGCCCGGGCGTAGGGAGCGTTTACATAGGGGAGGAGAATCTAGTGCCCAGGCCTAGGGATCTGTTACACAGGGGAGGAGAATCTAGTGCCCGGGCCTAGGGATCTGTTACACAGGGGAGGAGAATCTAGTGCCCGGGCCTAGGGAACTGTTACACAGGGGAGGAGAATCTAGTGCCCGGGCCTAGGGATCTGTTACACAGTGGAGGAGAATCTAGTGTCCGGGCGTAGGGAGCGTTTACATAGGGTGGAAGAATCTAGTGCCCTGGCCTAGGGCGCTGTTACACAGTGGAGGAGAATCTAGTGCCCGGGCCTAGGGAGCTAATACACAGGGGAGGAGAATCTAGTGCCCGGGCCTAGGGAGCTGTTACACAGGGGAGGAGAATCTAGTGCCCGGGCCTAGGGAGCTAATACACAGGGGAGGAGAATCTAGTGCCCGGGCCTAGGGAGCTGTTACACAGGGGAGGAGAATCTAGTGTCCGGGCGTAGGGATCTGTTACACAGGGGAGAAGAATCTAGTGTCTGGGCGTAGGGAGCTGTTACACAGGGGAGGAGAATCTAGTGTCCGGGCGTAGGGATCTGTTACACAGGGAAGGAGAATCTAGTGTCCGGGCGTAGGGATCTGTTACACAGGGAGGAGAATCTAGTGCCCGGGCCTAGGGAGCTGTTACACAGGGGAGGAGAATCTAGTGCCCGGGCCTAGGGAGATGTTACACAGGGGAGGAGAATCTAGTGCCCGGGCCTAGGGAACTGTTACACAGGGGAGGAGAATCTAGTGTCCGGTCGTAGGGATCTGTTACACAGGGAGGAGAATCTAGTGCCCGGGCCTAGGGAGCTAATACACAGGGGTGGAGAATCTAGTGCCCGGGCCTAGGGAGCTGTTACACAGGGGAGGAGAATCTAGTGTCCGGGCGTAGGGATCTGTTACACAGGGGCGGAGAATCTAGTGCCCGGCATAGATGGGGGATATGCATGTCAGTCACAGGACATTATGACTGCCATTGCCAACCAGACTCTGCAGGGTACAGCATTATGGTATACAGTTACCAGGGCCTGTAAGGCAAATGCTTTTTTGTTGCTTGTCTGATCTACACTCTGTGCCCCGTCACCTGTCCTGTAGTGTCCAGCATAAAGGATTTTGTCAGAAAGAGTGAACTAGAATAAGGCCCATAGTTATAATGCTGGATAATGTCTTGTTGTAATAGTTATAATGCTGGATAATGTCTTATTATAATGCTGGAGAATGTCTTATTATAATGCTGGATAATATCTTGTTATAATAGTTATAATGCTGGATAATGTCTTGTTATAATAGTTATAATGCTAGATAATGTCTTGTTATAATGCTGGATAATGTCTTGTTATAATGCTGGATAATGTCTTATGACGCTGTGATGATTGTAGCACGCTGAGGACACCACATTTCCGTCACATATAGAGAATGGAGGAGACGCAGGAAAAGACGTCTCTGTATTGGACAGTGTAGCGGATGTTCCGCAGCCTGAAGATATCGTCTCATCTGTCCCGTTATCTGAGGAGGAACACCAGGTACAGACTATAATATAGAGCAAGATTTCGGGATCTCTGGTCATGGGGAGTAGCAGCGGGTATGTTAGGAAGGCAGGTGTAGTAGTTGGACATAGTACATACTACAAGTGTTGGAGAGGAGAATCTAGTGCCCGGGCCTAGGGAACTGTTAGGAGAATCTAGTGCCCGGGCCTAGGGAACTGTTACACAGGGGAGGAGAATCTAGTGCCCGGGCGTAGGGAACTGTTACACAGGAGAGGAGAATCTAGTGCCCGGGCCTAGGGAACTGTTACACAGGGGAGGAGAATCTAGTGTCCGGGCCTAGGGAACTGTTACACAGGGGAGGAGAATCTAGTGTCCGGGCCTAGGGAACTGTTACACAGGGGAGGAGAATCTAGTGCCCGGGCCTAGGGAACTGTTACACAGGGGAGGAGAATCTAGTGCCCGGGCCTAGGGAACTGTTACACAGGGGAGGAGAATCTAGTGCCCGGGCCTAGGGAACTGTTACACAGGGGAGGAGAATCTAGTGCCCGGGCCTAGGGAACTGTTACACAGGGGAGGAGAATCTAGTGCCCGGGCCTAGGGAACTGTTACACAGGGGAGGAGAATCTAGTGCCCGGGCCTAGGGAACTGTTACACAGGGGAGGAGAATCTAGTGCCCGGGCCTAGGGAACTGTTACACAGGGGAGGAGAATCTAGTGCCCGGGCCTAGGGAACTGTTACACAGGGGAGGAGAATCTAGTGCCCGGGCCTAGGGAACTGTTACATGGGAGGAGAATCTAGTGCCCGGGCCTAGGGATCTGTTACACAGGGGAGGAGAATCTACTGTCCGGGCCTAGGGAACTGTTAGGAGAATCTAGTGCTCGGGCCTAGGGATCTGTTACACAGGGGAGGAGAATCTAGTGCCCGGGCGTAGGGAGCGTTTACATAGGGGAGGAGAATCTAGTGCCCAGGCCTAGGGATCTGTTACACAGGGGAGGAGAATCTAGTGCCCGGGCCTAGGGATCTGTTACACAGGGGAGGAGAATCTAGTGCCCGGGCCTAGGGAACTGTTACACAGGGGAGGAGAATCTAGTGCCCGGGCCTAGGGATCTGTTACACAGTGGAGGAGAATCTAGTGTCCGGGCGTAGGGAGCGTTTACATAGGGTGGAAGAATCTAGTGCCCTGGCCTAGGGCGCTGTTACACAGTGGAGGAGAATCTAGTGCCCGGGCCTAGGGAGCTAATACACAGGGGAGGAGAATCTAGTGCCCGGGCCTAGGGAGCTGTTACACAGGGGAGGAGAATCTAGTGCCCGGGCCTAGGGAGCTAATACACAGGGGAGGAGAATCTAGTGCCCGGGCCTAGGGAGCTGTTACACAGGGGAGGAGAATCTAGTGTCCGGGCGTAGGGATCTGTTACACAGGGGAGAAGAATCTAGTGTCTGGGCGTAGGGAGCTGTTACACAGGGGAGGAGAATCTAGTGTCCGGGCGTAGGGATCTGTTACACAGGGAAGGAGAATCTAGTGTCCGGGCGTAGGGATCTGTTACACAGGGAGGAGAATCTAGTGCCCGGGCCTAGGGAGCTGTTACACAGGGGAGGAGAATCTAGTGCCCGGGCCTAGGGAGATGTTACACAGGGGAGGAGAATCTAGTGCCCGGGCCTAGGGAACTGTTACACAGGGGAGGAGAATCTAGTGTCCGGTCGTAGGGATCTGTTACACAGGGAGGAGAATCTAGTGCCCGGGCCTAGGGAGCTAATACACAGGGGTGGAGAATCTAGTGCCCGGGACTAGGGAGCTGTTACACAGGGGAGGAGAATCTAGTGCCCGGCATAGATGGGGGATATGCATGTCAGTCACAGGACATTATGACTGCCATTGCCAACCAGACTCTGCAGGGTACAGCATTATGGTATACAGTTACCAGGGCCTGTAAGGCAAATGCTTTTTTGTTGCTTGTCTGATCTACACTCTGTGCCCCGTCACCTGTCCTGTAGTGTCCAGCATAAAGGATTTTGTCAGAAAGAGTGAACTAGAATAAGGCCCATAGTTATAATGCTGGATAATGTCTTGTTGTAATAGTTATAATGCTGGATAATGTCTTATTATAATGCTGGATAATATCTTATTATAATGCTGGATAATGTCTTGTTGTAATAGTTATAATGCTGGATAATATCTTGTTATAATGCTGGATAATGTCTTGTTATAATGCTGGATAATGTCTTGTTATAATGCTGGATAATGTCTTATTATAATGCTGGATAATGTCTTGTTATAATAGTTATAATGCTGGATAATATCTTGTTATAATGCTGGATAATATCTTATTATAATGCTGGATAATGTCTTGTTATAATGCTGGATAATGTCTTGTTATAATGCTGGATAATGTCTTGTTATAATGCTGGATAATGTCTTGTTATAATAGGTTATAATGCTGGATAATGTCTTGTTATAATGCTGGATAATGTCTTGTTATAATGCTGGATAATGTCTTGTTATAATGCTGGATAATGTCTTGTTATAATGCTGGATAATGTCTTGTTATAATGCTGGATAATGTCTTGTTTATAATGCTGGATAATGTCTTGTTATAATGCTGGATAATGTCTTATTATAATGCTGGATAATGTCTTGTTATAATGCTGGATAATGTCTTGTTATAATGATGGATAATGTCTTGTTATAATGCTGGATAATGTCTTGTTATAATGCTGGATAATGTCTTGTTATAATGCTGGATAATGTCTTATGACGCTGTGATGATTGCAGCACGCTGAGGACACCACATTTCCGTCACATATAGAGAATGGAGGAGGCGCAGGAAAAGACGTCTCAGTATTGGACAGTGTAGCGGATGTTCCGCAGCCTGAAGATATCGCCTCATCTGTCCCGTTATCTGAGGAGGAACACCAGGTACAGACTATAATACCGGTGATGTTGCCCATAGCATCAAATTTCTGTCTATCAATTCTAGATGAGAAATGATAGACATAATCTATAGTACAGGGCAGTGTTCTCGAGTCTGATACTATAATACAGAGCAGTGTTCTGGAGTCTGGTGCTATAGTACAGGGCAGTGTTCTGGAGTCTGAGGCTATAATACAGGTCAGTGTTCTCGAGTCTGAGGCTATAATACAGGTCAGTGTTCTGGAGTCTGAGGCTATAATACAGGTCGGTGTTCTGGAGTCTGAGGCTATAATACAGGGCAGTATTCTGGAGTCTGATGCTATAATACAGGTCAGTGTTCTGGAGTCTGATCCTATAATACAGGGCCCTGTTCTGGGGTCTGAGACTATAATACAGGCAGTGTTCTGGAGTCTGAGGCTATAATACAGGGCAGTGTTCTGAAGTCTGAGGCTATAATACAGGGCAGTGTTCTGGGGTCTGAGACTATAATACAGGGTAGTGTTCTGGAGTCTGAGGCTATAATACAGGGCAGTGTTCTGGAGTCTGAGGCTATAATACAGGGCAGTGTTCTGGAGTCTGATGCTATAATACAGGGCAGTGTTCTGGAGTCTGATGCTATAATACAGGGCAGTGTTCTGGACACAGACTATAATACAGGGCAGTGTTCTGGACACTGAGACTTTGGGGGTAATTTTGGTTCACTCTCTGACAAATTCCTTCTTAGATGGACAAAACCAGGTGCACTGCAGGGGGGCAGATGTAAAAGGTACAGAGATAATTAGATTTGGGTGAGTTATTTTGTTTCTGTACAGTATGGCTGCTTTATTTTTACACTACAATATAGATCTCCCTTTGGAGTAAGACCCCACCCAAATCTAATTCTCTCTGCACAAGTAACATCAGCCCCACCTGCAGTGCACATGGTTTTGTCCATCAAAGAAGGAATTTGTCAGAAAGAGTGAACCAAAGGACTTCCGGTTCCGGTGGCTTGATGTGAGGCAGCGTGCGCCTCAGCTCCGCTGCCCATCGGCTTCTAAAGCACCTTCTAACGGCTCCCGGAGCCTCCAAAACACGAACACCCGACAGCACCAGACGCCCCCCAGCACCCGCTGAACAGCGCATGGAGAAATTCCTGGCGGACATGCCAGGAGCCAAGCCCCGCACACAGCGCCAGAGAACGACGATGTCTGCCACATCCAAGATGGCGCCGTTCACGGAGCCCTCGCGCCAGCAGCTCCAAACAACACCGCCAGTACAAGGTACAAGGGGATCCCCAGCTAATTCACAGGCTGCCTCCCCAGCAAAGCCCACCGAGGAAGAACCCCAAATCCCAGCACCACTTCCACAAGACAAGGTAATACCGGATCTACACGCGCCGGTCACTTATGGGGAGATGGTGGGGGCTATTAGAGCTGCTATACTACCCTTATTTCTGGAGCAGACAGAAAAGATAAATCTCCAACTATCCCAAATGCAAAAGAGGGTGCTAGATACTGAATGCAGACTGGGAGAATGCTTTCAGGATATGGCAGAGATCAAACCAGCAGTGTCCCAGCACTCCAGAGAAATCATGGCCCTGCACAATAAAATCCAAGATCTGGAGAACAGATCCAGACGGAATAATCTCCGTCTGGTGGGAATCCCAGAGACCATAAAAGGTCCAGAACTGTTTCACTTCATTAAAAACACCCTACCAGATTTACTGGGAATTCAAGATAGATGCACCGACATGGTGATTGAACGGGCACACAGACTTGGCCCCCAGCGCCCACAGAACGAATCCAGACCAAGAACAGTGATTTTTAAAACACTCAATTATTTGCACAAAGAACTTTTTTGGGTGGCATCCAGAAAGCACAGAAATATCAAGTGGAAGGATCACTCTATACTGATCTTCCAGGATTATTCAGCCGAACTGACAAAGCAAAGAAAGGAGTTTTCTCCAATATGCTCAAGGCTTATCAAAATGGAGCGCAAATTCGCTCTATTATATCCAGCGAAATTGAGGATTTATAATGGCACATCATTCAAGGACTTTATGAATGCAGCAGATGCAGAATGCTACATTAATGAAGAAACCCCCTCACCTGAGGGTCAAGAAGGAGCGTCTGACTGCGATTGAACAGCCTTCACAGACCCAGAAGAATGTCCAGCTTCCTGACTAGAAAACCACCGACGATAAATTCCTTTACAGGACCAGACCTTCTTACAACAGTCCCAACCAGAAACATGCAAAAACCAGTGAAAAACTCTGAGCTTCATCATGAAGAATTGGTAAAAACAGAAATTCCGTCACCCGACAAGAGAAGGACATACCCAATACCACGGACAGATTAATAACTATAAAGGACTAAGCTAATAACAGCCTATAACCTTATTAAGGCAATTCAACCACCACGATATCCAAGTTACAGGTCGTATGGAACTGTCAAACTGTTGAAAATGTTTACATATATGTTTTGATTACAGTGTTTAGTTTAAGAAATCTGATAAGGAGCCGTTAGGGCTTAGGAGTATTAGGAAAAGATAACACACGAGAGAGATAACCAGTCTCCCCGGAGCGAGACAAGGAAGTCTCACAAAGATGTTATATTCTAGTTTTGTTATGTTTTATCCCCCCCCCTGTAATTTCCCCCCCCCCCCCAATTTGCATACTTCAGTCAGCGTAAGAAATGAAAAACATGATCCCAGATGGCTCTACACATAGGGAGTTGGAATGTGGGGGGTATTAACTCCCCCATAAAAAGGAAGAAGATATTAATCTACCTTAATAAACTGAATTTAGATCTGGTATTTCTGCAGGAGTCCCACCTAATCCCCTCAGAGGTAGTAAAACTAAACATCTTAAAATGGAAACTGGTAGCCTCAGCATCTTATAATTCAAAAGCAAGAGGAGTTGTGATACTAGCCAAAAATCACCTAGACGTGAATGTAATTAAAACTGTCGCAGATCCAAATGGCCGTTATGTGATGTGCCACCTAAAAACAGGGCAACAAAATCTGATTTGTTTAAATGTATATGCTCCCAACCAATATTCAGAATCCTTCCTGAGAAAACTTGTATCACTTCTATCACCATATCCAAACGACTCTATTATATTATGTGGAGATTTAAATCTAGTATCCTTAACCCAGCTAGACAAACAATGCCCCCCAAAACAACCCAGGAAGCTCCCAAAATTTGGAGTCCCAGCACTATGTAAATCATTACAACTTTTAGATACCTGGAGAGTACTCCACCCCACTGAAAAAAGTTACTCATGCCTTTCGGCAGCTACAGGACATATGTCTCGTATAGATTATATATTATTATCACATTTTATGTTACCACGGATCGAACACGCAGACATGGCCCCAATTGTCATCTCGGATCATGGTGTAGTACACATTAAGTTATGTCTAAATTCACCACAAAACTCATCGACAATGTGGAGATGTCCACAAGCACTGGCTACTTCCACACAAATAAGAAATGCTGTGCTGAAGGCTTGGGACAACTATGCCATAGACAATGCCCCCACCCTGCAATCCGATCCCCTGCTGTTTTGGCAGGCCTCAAAGGCCACAATCAGAGGGGAAATAATATCCCGAATGTCCTCATTCAAACGAACTATAAAAGCAGATTATATAAAAGCACAAGCAACCCTAACAGACTCCTTCCAGCTCTACAACGCCACCCCCACACTAACCAACAAACAAAAATACCTAGAATCCAAAGCTCTCTTCGAACAACAAATTGAGAAATCAGAATCCATTTACTCATTCACAAAAGCATCCCGATTTCATCGATTTGGGAACAAATCGAGTAAATTATTATCCTCCCTATTACAAGGCCAAAGGACTCCCGCAACGATACACCCCCTTAAAACCCCCAAAGGCACACTAGCCACATCAAACTCTCAAATAGCGCAGACACTCTGCGATTATTACACAAATCTTTATTCACAGCCACTTTCCAACCCAGACTCTGAGAAACAATTTTGGGAGGGCTTGACGACCCCCCAGTTATCTCCAGAAAATTCAGAAGCCTTAATAAAGGATATTACACTAGAAGAAGTATCCAGAACAATCTCTGGACTAAAAACAGGAAAAGCACCAGGGCCAGACGGCCTTTCATCAGATTATTACAAATTATTAGTTACAAAAATCACCCCAGTTTTAACAAAAGTGTTTAACACAATACTACACTCCAAAACTATACCCACATACTTTAACTCAGCAAACATACGAGTAATACCCAAACCTGGTAGAGATCCCTCCTCACCCAGTTCCTACAGACCCATTTCGCTATTAAATTTAGATTATAAGATTTTAACCAAGATTATGGCAGAACGCCTAAAGGAAATGCTCCCCTCCCTCATACACAGCGACCAAACTGGGTTTGTTAAAAACCGCAACTCCTCCATCAACATCAGAAGAGTCCTAGCGGCGATGGCAGGAGCCCAGTGCGCTGTGTCGGATTGCCCGAAGGCCATCCTATCATTGGATGCCGAGAAGGCGTTCGACATGGTGCACTGGGACCATCTCTACCACACACTGAGGAGCTTTGCCTTCCCTGAACAATTTATTGAATTATTAATGACACTATACAAGGAATCCTCATCTAATATCATCTGTAACGGCATGCTGTCTGATCCATTCCCCATACTAAGAGGCACGAGGCAGGGGTGTCCCCTGTCCCCTCTGCTGTTTGTGCTAGCTCTTGAACCTCTGGCGATCACCCTTAGAGATTCCCCCAAATTCCAGGGTATCATGCTGAGACATGTCGACCTGCGGGTCTCATTATTCGCGGACGACATGTTGCTATTTCTCTCATATCCGCAGTATGCCGTACCGACTGTCTTCCAGATTCTACGCTCTTTCGGAGAATTTGCAGGATATAAAGTGAACACCGATAAATCTGAACTCCTAACTATACAGGGACCCACCCCAAACTTCTCCTCAGGAGATAACCTAAATCTTAATTCTATAAAACTAAACTCCAATCAAATTAAATACCTTGGAGTACAAATTCCCAATAAGCTACTAAACTTAAACAAAGTAAATTTCCCCCCAATAGTCGAGAAACTCCTCAAAAAATTACAAGATTGGAAAAACCTCCCACTTTCACTCCTGGGCAGAGTAGAAGTGGTAAAAACCGTGTTAATGCCCAAACTAATGTATGCACTGCAAATGCTCCCAATAAAAATAAAACCTCAGGAAGTAAAAATAATAAACCAAGCATGTGCCAAATTCATATGGAACCACAAAAAGCGAGAATATCCCTACCTAAACTACAACTCCCAAAAAAAGGAGGCGGATTAGGACTACCAGACTTGACAAAATATTCCAGCTCCCTATTAGCAAGATTTGCAGTAGGTTGGCTCGCGGAAACAGACACCTTCTCAATATACGCCCTTGACAGCGCAATGTTCTTCCCATACTCCCCAAAAGCCCTATTACACTCCGACCCCAAACATATACCTAAAAACATAATGAATAACCCTCTTTTTAAAGATATCTACCTAACATGGAAGCAGATATGCAAAAAAATAGGGACTACCAATACACACACTGAATGGATACCTATTTGTGGCAACCCCATGTTCCCCCCAGCGGTGAACAACCCCACATTCAACCGTATCCAGGCCAAAGGCCTGAAAATGATCTCACAAGTATTCGACCCTGGAGGTAAACTAATCCCTTTCTCAGCTCTCAGAGAAAAATTTGAATTGCCACACAGCAGCCTATTCCCGATTATGCAGTTACACCACTATGTCCAATCTCTATCCCCGTCCCGAATTATATCACACTCACATACAGCAATAAACATCTGGGTAGACAGAATAATGAAAGGTACCTTTAAACATAAGATTATATATGAAGTATTGCTACTCCAAGATACTCAGAATATATGGGACAAATCAAGACTTTCATGGTTACAAGACGTTCCTTTATTAGACACAGGCAACATATATGACAAATATGAATCTTCAATGCGCACACTCCAAGCTTCAGCATTACAGGAGGTTCATTTTAGATTCATCCACAGAGCGTATATGTCGCAGAAACAACGCAGCTACTTCGACCCAGATGAGTCAGGCCGATGCCTCAAATGTGGGTACCACTCGGCATGTTATTATCACAACTTTTGGACCTGCGGAAATATAAAAAAGTATTGGAACAAAATAAGATGTTATGTGAATTCCACATTCAAAATAAACATATCACTACATCCAATACCCATGTTGTTCCTAGACTTCACGATGTGGCAATTAGACGGGACACAATCCCATCTGATTCCCTTTTTAACTGTTTTATTCACCGCAGCAAAAAAGGTGATTCTGACATCCTGGATAGATAAACATACCCCAGTGGCGGATTCAGGGGGGGGGGCACCTGGGCACGTGCCCCCCCTGTCATTTATTTTGTAGCTGAGGACCAGGGCTTTCCAACGAGCCCAGCCTCTTGTCTCTAGCCCCCCGGGAACCGGAGATATTGCCTGGCAAACCTGTAACGTTTTTTTCCCATAGGATAATATGGGACCCGTCAATTCCAACCCCCACCCGGTTCCGACGGCTGCCAGTTCCCGCCCTGGCATCACAGAAGCTTCTGGTTGATTTCATTCAATTGCAAATCGCTGGGCCTTCAATATGATACCAGGCTGGTCCAAATCGGTCAATAGGTTCCAGAGATATTGCGTGTAAACCGATTTTTTTATTTTTGAAATTTAATTTCATGGCTGTTCATGTTCTTTGAGGGCAGATTACTCTGGAACCAAACATTGCAGTTTCACTGGACCAAAATCATTCAAAGCCCGCTCAAAAGTTCTTCAATATAATACTTGTCTCATGTAAATGGGTCAGTTGGTTCCGAAGATATAGCCGGTTAAATTAGATAACTGGTTAAAGGGGGGAGGGGTGGTTTTCTCTCCCCCTCACACCAGAAAATGCAGGGACTAGGCTGATGTAAAAGGGGCCAACCTGGGAATGCATTTTCTGGTGTGAAAGGGGTATTATTTCAAATAGCCGGGACCTACAGTGCTCTGAATACAGCCAGGCTCTGCCACTGTCAGTGGCTATCACTTCTGCCTGGCGGCGGCTGTCCCCCATTCACCACGAGCATGTATTCCCCCTTGGCAATGAGCATGTAATCCCACATCGCAATGAGCATGGAACCTCTGGCAATGAGCATGGAACCCTTGGCAATGAGCATGTAGAGAAGCAGCACTTATGTAGCATAATTTTTAATAGGCATTATGGTGTTTGGCATAACACATAATTGACATAATGGCGTGTAACTTAACGTGTAATGGACATTATGGTGTAAATGTTTAATGCAAGCCTTTGGTGGACAATGTCCCTGTTTATGAAGTGTATTGTGAATTTTGGCTTAATCTGTGTGGCATTATGTGAATTCTGGCTCAATCCATGCGGCATTATGTGAATTTTGTCTCAATCCGTGTGGCCTTATGTGAATTTTGGCTCAATCCATGTGGCATTATGGGAATTTTGGCTCAATCCGTGTGGCATTATGGGAATTTTTTCCCAATCTGTGTGGCATTATGTGAATTTTGGCTCAATCCGTGTGGCATTATGTGAATTTTGGCTCAATCCATGTGGCATTATGTGAATTTTGGCTCAATCCGTATGGCATTTTATGCATTTGGCTCATTCCGTGTGGCATTATTTGAATTTTGACACAATCCATTTGGCATTATGTGAATTTTGGCTCAATCCGTGTGTGTTATTATGTAAATTTTGGCCCCTTCCGTGTGTGTTATTATGTAAATTTTGGCTCAATCCATGTGGCATTATTTGAATTTTGGCTCAATCCATGTGGCATTATGTCAATTTTGGCTCATTCGATTTGGCATCATGTGTAAGGGGCAAGTATAATGGGGTCTAGTATTTTGTTGCATAATGTGTAGAAGTTGTATATGGTGTTGACACGCCCCCTGTTGAGTGGCCACATACCCTTTTCTGGAGCGCGCCTTTGGCGCACGCACAACTACATCCTTCACTTTTGTCGCCATGGTGGGCCTGCGTACTTTAAATGCCAGGGCCTATTTTTAATTCCATTCCCACCCTCTCCTCCCGCTCTCTTAGCATGTACACTAGCACCACTAACACCGCCCCTCCCCCACCCAAACCCTTTTTTATCATAGTGCCCCCCCTGTCATTTTATCCTGGATCTGCCCCTGACATACCCCCAATTTAATGGACCTAGAAAGCCTTCTATTGAAGTATATGTCATGTGAAAGGTACAACTCATTATGTGCAACAAAAACTTTATCCACAAGTTTTATGAGAAAATGGGAACCATTTATACGATCGAAACCCCTAGAATTTCAAGCAAGCATACTCGCGGCTCTTGATCTTTGATGAAATTGCACTACGCGAAATGTAACCTGAAAACCTGTATATTGTTGATTGCTCAGTAAATATTGCCTAATACACCTCTAATGTATGTATATGAGATGTGACCAAGAGACATAACCAGACAGGACATGTAAGAAACTATGCAAACGGGCAACCTCCAAGACAACCAATTTCACCTCCATCCTAAAGTTCTCCTACCCCCCCCCCCCCCCCCTCTTCTCTCCTCTTCCTTACTGAGAAAAATAGAGACCAACCAACCATACAAACATTAATCTATAAACACCAGCCCACTAGAAGACAGCATTTTAGAATGAATAAGAGATGTATGCAAACTCCACCCCCCCTCCCCCCCCCCCCTTCTTTTCTTTCCCACCTATCCCAACACTGTACATAGTTAGTCCTATCCCTTTTCCCTTCCCTACTCCCTCCACCCTCCCCTAAAGACTTCCACAAACTCATCGACCCTCCCTCCTCTGACAGCAAACAAAAATAAATTACCATAGAGGTGATTCGTCTCACTTCAGAATCTTAAGACCATGAAGGTTCTCAAATACCCAACCACCGACAAAACTTATTTAAACGAAAACACCAATATGACACACAACTACGATAACCCACATCCCATTCTTATGGGTAAACCTTCCTCCCCCACCCCCCTTCTGTGTTAGAAATGTTAATATTGGTGTAAAACAAATTGTTGTTATGTTGGAGAAATCGATGTATACTCTTCTCTTTTATTCATTATCAAATGTATGTAATGAAGTCCTTACTGCAAAAATTTCAATAAATATATATTAAAAAAAAAAAAAAAAGAGTGAACCAAAATAACCCCCTATAATATAGGTCAGTGGTCTGGAGTCTGATCTATAATACAGGGCAGTGTTCGAGAGTCTGAGACTATAATACAGGGCCCTGTTCTGGAGTCTGAGGCTATAATACAGGGCAGTGTTCTGGACGCTGAGACTATAATACAGGGCAGTGTTCTGGATCCTGTTGCTATAATACAGGGCAGTGCCCTGGAGTCTGAGACCAGAATACTGCCCTGTATTATAGAGTCTGATGCTATAATACAGGTCAGTGTTCTGGAGTCTAATGCTATAATACAGGGCAGTGTCCTGGAGTCTGAGACTATAATACAAGGCAGTGTTCTGGAGTCTGCGACTATAATACAGGGCAGTGTTCTGGGGTCTGAGACTATAATACAGGGCAGTGTTCTGGAGTCTGAGGCTATAATACAGGGCAGTGTTCTGGGGTCTGAGACTATAATACAGGGCAGTGTTCTGGAGTCTGAGGCTAAAATACAGGGCAGTGTTCTGAAATCTGAGGCTATAATACAGGGCAGTTTTCTGGAGTCTGCGACTATAATACAGGGCCCTGTTCTGTGGTCTGAGACTATAATACAGAGCAGTGTTCTGGAGTCTGGTGCTATAGTACAGGGCAGTGTTCTGGAGTCTGAGGCTATTATACAGAGCAGTGTTCGGGAGCCCGAGGCTATAATACAGGGCAGTGTTCTGAAGTCTGAGACTATACTGCACGGCAGTGTTCTGGAGTCTGTGACTTTAAAACAGGGCAGTGTTCTGGAGTCTGAGGCTACGATACAGGGCAGTGTTCTGGAGTCTAATACTATAATACAGGGCAGTGTTCTGGAGTCTAATACTATAATACAGGGCAGTGTTCTGGAGTCTAATACTATAATACAGGGCAGTGTTCTGGGGTCTGAGACTATTATACACGGCAGTGTACTGGAGGTTGATGCTATAATACAGGGCAGTGTCCTGGAGTCTGATGCTATAATACAGAGCAATATTCTGGATTCTGATGCTATAATACAGGGCAGTGTTCTGGAGTCTGATGCTATAATACAGGTCAGTGTTCTGGAGTCTGATCTATAATACAGGGCCCTGTTCTGGAGTTTGAAGTTATAATACAGAGCAGTGTTCGGGAGCCTGAGGCTATAATACAGGGCCCTGTTCTGCGGTCTGAGACTATAATACAGGGCAGTGTTCTGAAGTTTGAGGCTATAATACAGGGCCCTGTTCTGGAGTCTGAGACTATAATACAGGGCAGTATTCTAGAGTCTGATGCTATAATACAGGTCAGTGTTCTGGAGTCTGATGCTATAATACAGGTTAGTGTTCTGGAGGCTGATGCTATAATACAGGGCAGTGTCCTGGAGTCTGAGACTATAATACAAGGCAGTGTTCTGGAGTCTGCGACTTTAATACAGGGCAGTGTTCTGGAAGCTGCTACTATAATACAGAGCAGTGTTCTGGGCGCTGAGACTATAATGCAGGGCAGTATTCTGGAGTCTGATGCTGTAATACAGGGCAATGTTCTGGAGTCTGAGGCTATAATACAGGGCAGTGTTCTGGAGTCTGAGGCTATAATACAGGGCCCTGTTCTGGAGTTTGAGACTACAATACAGGGTAGTGTTCTGGAGTCTGATGCTATAATACATGGCAGTGTTCTGGGGACTGAGACTATAATACAGAGCCCTGTTCTGTGGGGTCTGAGGCTATAATACAGAGCAGTATTCGGGAGCCTGAGGCTATAATACAGGGCAGTGTTCTGGGGTCTGAGACTATAATACAGGGCAGTGTTCTGGAGTCTAATACTATAATACAGGGCAGTGTTCTGAAGTCTGATGCTATAATACAGGGCAGTGATCTGGAGTCTGATGCTATAATACAGGGCAGTGTTCTGGAGTCTGAGGCTATAATACAGAGCAGTGTTCGGGAGCCTGAGTCTATAATACAGGGCAGTGTTCTGAAGTCTGAGACTATACTGCACAGCAGTGTTCTGGAGTCTGATCTATAATACAGGGCAGTGTTCTGGAGTCTGAGGCTACAATACAGGGCAGTGTTCTGGAGTCTAATGCTATAATACAGGGCAGTGTTCTGGAGTCTAATGCTATAATACAGGGCAGTGTTCTGGAGTCTAATGCTATAATACAGGGCAGTGTTCTGGAGTCTAATACTATAATACAGGGCAGTGTTCTGGAGTCTAATACTATAATACAGGGCAGTGTTCTGTGGTCTGAGACTATTGTACAGGGCATTGTTCTGGGGTCTGAGACTATTGTACAGGGCAGTGTTCGGGAGCCTGAGGCTATTATACAGAGCAGTGTTCGGGAGCCCGGGGCTATAATACAGGGCAGTGTTCTGAAGTCTGAGACTATACTGCACGGCAGTGTTCTGGAGTCTGTGACTTTAAAACAGGGCAGTGTTCTGGAGTCTGAGGCTACGATACAGGGCAGTGTTCTGGAGTCTAATACTATAATACAGGGCAGTGTTCTGGAGTCTAATACTATAATACAGGGCAGTGTTCTGGGGTCTGAGACTATTATACACGGCAGTGTACTGGAGGTTGATGCTATAATACAGGGCAGTGTCCTGGAGCCTGATGCTATAATACAGAGCAATATTCTGGATTCTGATGCTATAATACAGGGCAGTGTTCTGGAGTCTGATGCTATAATACAGGTCAGTGTTCTGGAGTCTGATCTATAATACAGGGCCCTGTTCTGGAGTTTGAGGCTATAATACAGAGCAGTGTTCGGGAGCCTGAGGCTATAATACAGGGCCCTGTTCTGGAGTCTGAGACTATAATACAGGGCAGTATTCTAGAGTCTGATGCTATAATACAGGTCAGTGTTCTGGAGTCTGATGCTATAATACAGGTTAGTGTTCTGGAGTCTGATGCTATAATACAGGTTAGTGTTCTGGAGTCTGATGCTATAATACAGGGCAGTGTCCTGGAGTCTGAGACTATAATACAAGGCAGTGTTCTGGAGTCTGCGACTTTAATACAGGGCAGTGTTCTGGAAGCTGATACTATAATACAGAGCAGTGTTCTGGGCGCTGAGACTATAATGCAGGGCAGTATTCTGGAGTCTGATGCTGTAATACAGGGCAATGTTCTGGAGTCTGAGGCTATAATACAGGGCAGTGTTCTGGAGTCTGAGGCTATAATACAGGGCCCTGTTCTGGAGTTTGAGACTACAATACAGGGTAGTGTTCTGGAGTCTGATGCTATAATACATGGCAGTGTTCTGGGGACTGAGACTATAATACAGAGCCCTGTTCTGTGGGGTCTGAGGCTATAATACAGAGCAGTATTCGGGAGCCTGAGGCTATAATACAGGGCAGTGTTCTGGGGTCTGAGACTATAATACAGGGCAGTGTTCTGGAGTCTAATACTATAATACAGGGCAGTGTTCTGAAGTCTGATGCTATAATACAGGGCAGTGATCTGGAGTCTGATGCTATAATACAGGGCAGTGTTCTGGAGTCTGAGGCTATAATACAGAGCAGTGTTCGGGAGCCTGAGTCTATAATACAGGGCAGTGTTCTGAAGTCTGAGACTATACTGCACAGCAGTGTTCTGGAGTCTGATCTATAATACAGGGCAGTGTTCTGGAGTCTGAGGCTACAATACAGGGCAGTGTTCTGGAGTCTAATGCTATAATACAGGGCAGTGTTCTGGAGTCTAATGCTATAATACAGGGCAGTGTTCTGGAGTCTAATACAGGGCAGTGTTCTGGAGTCTAATACTATAATACAGGGCAGTGTTCTGGAGTCTAATACTATAATACAGGGCAGTGTTCTGTGGTCTGAGACTATTGTACAGGGCATTGTTCTGGGGTCTGAGACTATTGTACAGGGCAGTGTTCGGGAGCCTGAGGCTATAATACAGGGCAGTGTTCGGGAGCCTGAGGCTATAATACAGGGCAGTTTTCTGGAGTCTGCGAATATGATACATGGCCCTGTTCTGGGGTCTGAGACTATAATACAAGGCAGTGTTCTGGGGTCTGAGGCTATAATACAGGGCAGTGTTCTGGAGTCTGAGGCTATAATACAGAGCAGTGTTTGGGAGCCTGAGGCTATAATACAGAGCAGTGTTCTGAAATCTGATGCTATAATACAGAGCAGTGTTCTGGGGTCTGAGTCTATTATACAGGGCAGTGTCCTGGAGTCTGAGACTATAATATAGGGCAGTGTTCTGGAGTCTTAGACTGTAATACAGGGCCCTGTTCTGGAGTTTGAGACTACAATACAAGGCAGTGTTCTGGAATCTGATGCTATAATACAGGGCAGTGTTCTGGAGTCTGAGGCTATAGTACAGGGTAGTGTTCTGGATTCTGAGGCTATAATACAGGGTAGTGTTCTGGACGCTGAGACTATAATACAGGTCAGTGTTCTGGAGTCTGATGCTATAATAGAGGGAACTTCCCTCTATTATAGCATCAGACTCCAGAACACTGACCTGTATTATAGTCTCAGCGTCCAGAACACTGCCCTGTATTATAGTCTCAGACTACAGAACACTGCCCTGTATTATAGCATCAGACTCCAGAATACTGCCCTGTATTATAGCATCAGACTCCAGAATACTCCCCTGTATTATAGCATGAGACTCCAGAATACTGCCCTGTATTATAGCATCAGACTCCAGGACACTGCCCTGTATTATAGCCTCAGACTCCAGAACACTTCCCGGAAGTGTTCTGGAGTCTGAGGCTATAATACAGGGCAGTGTCCTGGAGTCTGATGCTATAATACAGGGCAGTATTATGGAGTCTCATGCTATAATACAGGGCAGTATTCTGGAGTCTGATGCTATAATACAGGGCAGTATTCTGGAGTCTGATGCTATAATACAGGGCAGTGTTCTGTAGTCTGAGACTATAATACAGGGCAGTGTTCTGGAGTGTGAGACTATAATAAAGAGCAGTGTTCTGTAGTCTGAGACTTTAATACAGGGCAGTGTTCTGTAGTCTGAGACTATAATACAGGGCAGTGTTCTGGAGTGTGAGACTATAATACAGGGCAGTGTTCTGGAGTGTGAGACTATAATAAAGAGCAGTGTTCTGGAGTCTCAGGCTATTATACAGAGCAGTGTTCGGGAGCCCGAGGCTATAATACAGGGCAGTGTTCTGAAGTCTGAGACTATACTGCACGGCAGTGTTCTGGAGTCTGTGACTTTAAAACAGGGCAGTGTTCTGGAGTCTGAGGCTACGATACAGGGCAGTGTTCTGGAGTCTAATACTATAATACAGGGCAGTGTTCTGGAGTCTAATACTATAATACAGGGCAGTGTTCTGGGGTCTGAGACTATTATACACGGCAGTGTACTGGAGTCTGAGACTATAATACAGGGCAGTGTTCTGGAGGTTGATGCTATAATACAGGGCAGTGTCCTGGAGTCTGATGCTATAATACAGAGCAATATTCTGGATTCTGATGCTATAATACAGGGCAGTGTTCTGGAGTCTGATGCTATATTACAGGTCAGTGTTCTGGAGTCTGATCTATAATACAGGGCCCTGTTCGGGAGCCTGAGGCTATAATACAGGGCCCTGTTCTGCGGTCTGAGACTATAATACAGGGCAGTGTTCTGAAGTTTGAGGCTATAATACAGGGCAGTGTTCTGGAGTCTGAGGCTATAATACAGAGCAGTGTTCGGGAGTCTGAGGCTATAATACAGGGCAGTGTTCTGGAGTCTGAGACTATACTGCACAGCAGTGTTCTGGAGTCTGATGCTATAATACAGGTCAGTGTTCTGGAGTCTGATCTATAATACAGGGCCCTGTTCTGGAGTCTGAGACTATAATACAGGGCAGTATTCTAGAGTCTGATGCTATAATACAGGTCAGTGTTCTGGAGTCTGATGCTATAATTCAGGTTAGTGTTCTGGAGTCTGATGCTATAATACAGGGCAGTGTCCTGGATTCTGAGACTATAATACAAGGCAGTGTTCTGGAGTCTGCGACTTTAATACAGGGCAGTGTTCTGGAAGCTGATACTATAATACAGAGCAGTGTTCTGGGCGCTGAGACTATAATGCAGGGCAGTATTCTGGAGTCTGATGCTGTAATACAGGGCAATGTTCTGGAGTCTGAGGCTATAATACAGGGCCCTGTTCTGGAGTTTGAGACTACAATACAGGGTAGTGTTCTGGAGTCTGATGCTATAATACATGGCAGTGTTCTGGGGACTGAGACTATAATACAGAGCCCTGTTCTGTGGGGTCTGAGGCTATAATACAGAGCAGTATTCGGGAGCCTGAGGCTATAATACAGGGCAGTGTTCTGGGGTCTGAGACTATAATAAGGGGCAGTGTTCTGAAGTCTGATGCTATAATACAGGGCAGTGATCTGGAGTCTGATGCTATAATACAGGGCAGTGTTCTGGAGTCTGAGGCTATAATACAGAGCAGTGTTCGGGAGCCTGAGTCTATAATACAGGGCAGTGTTCTGAAGTCTGAGACTATACTGCACAGCAGTGTTCTGGAGTCTGATCTATAATACAGGGCAGTGTTCTGGAGTCTGAGGCTACAATACAGGGCAGTGTTCTGGAGTCTAATGCTATAATACAGGGCAGTGTTCTGGAGTCTAATGCTATAATACAGGGCAGTGTTCTGGAGTCTAATACTATAATACAGGGCAGTGTTCTGGAGTCTAATACTATAATACAGGGCAGTGTTCTGGAGTCTAATACTATAATACAGGGCAGTGTTCTGGAGTCTAATACTATAATACAGGGCAGTGTTTTGTGGTCTGAGACTATTGTACAGGGCATTGTTCTGGGGTCTGAGACTATTGTACAGGGCAGTGTTCGGGAGCCTGAGGCTATAATACAGGGCAATTTTCTGGAGTCTGCGAATATGATACATGGCCCTGTTCTGGGGTCTGAGACTATAATACAGGGCAGTGTTCTGGGGTCTGAGGCTATAATACAGGGCAGTGTTCTGGAGTCTGAGGCTATAATACAGAGCAGTGTTCGGGAGCCTGAGTCTATAATACAGGGCAGTGTTCTGAAGTCTGAGACTATACTGCACAGCAGTGTTCTGGAGTCTGATCTATAATACAGGGCAGTGTTCTGGAGTCTGAGGCTACAATACAGGGCAGTGTTCTGGAGTCTAATGCTATAATACAGGGCAGTGTTCTGGAGTCTAATGCTATAATACAGGGCAGTGTTCTGGAGTCTAATACAGGGCAGTGTTCTGGAGTCTAATACTATAATACAGGGCAGTGTTCTGAAGTCTAATACTATAATACAGGGCAGTGTTCTGTGGTCTGAGACTATTGTACAGGGCATTGTTCTGGGGTCTGAGACTATTGTACAGGGCAGTGTTCGGGAGCCTGAGGCTATAATACAGGGCAGTGTTCGGGAGCCTGAGGCTATAATACAGGGCAGTTTTCTGGAGTCTGCGAATATGATACATGGCCCTGTTCTGGGGTCTGAGACTATGATACAGGGCAGTGTTCTGGGGTCTGAGGCTATAATACAGGGCAGTGTTCTGGAGTCTGAGGCTATAATACAGAGCAGTGTTTGGGAGCCTGAGGCTATAATACAGAGCAGTGTTCTGGAGTCTGATGCTATAATACAGAGCAGTGTTCTGGGGTCTGAGTCTATTATACAGGGCAGTGTCCTGGAGTCTGAGACTATAATATAGGGCAGTGTTCTGGAGTCTGAGACTGTAATACAGGGCCCTGTTCTGGAGTTTGAGACTACAATACAAGGCAGTGTTCTGGAATCTGATGCTATAATACAGGGCAGTGTTCTGGAGTCTGAGGCTATAGTACAGGGTAGTGTTCTGGATTCTGAGGCTATAATACAGGGTAGTGTTCTGGACGCTGATACTATAATACAGGTCAGTGTTCTGGAGTCTGATGCTATAATAGAGGGAACTTCCCTCTATTATAGCATCAGACTCCAGAACACTGACCTGTATTATAGTCTCAGCGTCCAGAACACTGCCCTGTATTATAGTCTCAGACTACAGAACACTGCCCTGTATTATAGCATCAGACTCCAGAATACTGCCCTGTATTATAGCATCAGACTCCAGAATACTCCCCTGTATTATAGCATGAGACTCCAGAATACTGCCCTGTATTATAGCATCAGACTCCAGGACACTGCCCTGTATTATAGCCTCAGACTCCAGAACACTTCCCGGAAGTGTTCTGGAGTCTGAGGCTATAATACAGGGCAGTGTCCTGGAGTCTGATGCTATAATACAGGGCAGTATTATGGAGTCTCATGCTATAATACAGGGCAGTATTCTGGAGTCTGATGCTATAATACAGGGCAGTATTCTGGAGTCTGATGCTATAATACAGGGCAGTGTTCTGTAGTCTGAGACTATAATACAGGGCAGTGTTCTGGAGTGTGAGACTATAATAAAGAGCAGTGTTCTGTAGTCTGAGACTTTAATACAGGGCAGTGTTCTGTAGTCTGAGACTATAATACAGGGCAGTGTTCTGGAGTGTGAGACTATAATACAGGGCAGTGTTCTGGAGTGTGAGACTATAATAAAGAGCAGTGTTCTGGAGTCTGAGGCTATTATACAGAGCAGTGTTCGGGAGCCCGAGGCTATAATACAGGGCAGTGTTCTGGGGTCTGAGACTATTATACACGGCAGTGTACTGGAGTCTGAGACTATAATACAGGGCAGTGTTCTGGAGGTTGATGCTATAATACAGGGCAGTGTCCTGGAGTCTGATGCTATAATACAGAGCAATATTCTGGATTCTGATGCTATAATACAGGGCAGTGTTCTGGAGTCTGATGTTATATTACAGGTCAGTGTTCTGGAGTCTGATCTATAATACAGAGCAGTGTTCTGGGGTCTGAGTCTATTATACAGGGCAGTGTCCTGGAGTCTGAGACTATAATATAGGGCAGTGTTCTGGAGTCTGAGACTGTAATACAGGGCCCTGTTCTGGAGTTTGAGACTACAATACAAGGCAGTGTTCTGGAATCTGATGCTATAATACAGGGCAGTGTTCTGGAGTCTGAGGCTATAGTACAGGGTAGTGTTCTGGATTCTGAGGCTATAATACAGGGTAGTGTTCTGGACGCTGATACTATAATACAGGTCAGTGTTCTGGAGTCTGATGCTATAATAGAGGGAACTTCCCTCTATTATAGCATCAGACTCCAGAACACTGACCTGTATTATAGTCTCAGCGTCCAGAACACTGCCCTGTATTATAGTCTCAGACTACAGAACACTGCCCTGTATTATAGCATCAGACTCCAGAATACTGCCCTGTATTATAGCATCAGACTCCAGAATACTCCCCTGTATTATAGCATGAGACTCCAGAATACTGCCCTGTATTATAGCATCAGACTCCAGGACACTGCCCTGTATTATAGCCTCAGACTCCAGAACACTTCCCGGAAGTGTTCTGGAGTCTGAGGCTATAATACAGGGCAGTGTCCTGGAGTCTGATGCTATAATACAGGGCAGTATTATGGAGTCTCATGCTATAATACAGGGCAGTATTCTGGAGTCTGATGCTATAATACAGGGCAGTATTCTGAAGTCTGATGCTATAATACAGGGCAGTGTTCTGTAGTCTGAGACTATAATACAGGGCAGTGTTCTGGAGTGTGAGACTATAATAAAGAGCAGTGTTCTGTAGTCTGAGACTTTAATACAGGGCAGTGTTCTGTAGTCTGAGACTATAATACAGGGCAGTGTTCTGGAGTGTGAGACTATAATACAGGGCAGTGTTCTGGAGTGTGAGACTATAATAAAGAGCAGTGTTCTGGAGTCTGAGGCTATTATACAGAGCAGTGTTCGGGAGCCCGAGGCTATAATACAGGGCAGTGTTCTGGGGTCTGAGACTATTATACACGGCAGTGTACTGGAGTCTGAGACTATAATACAGGGCAGTGTTCTGGAGGTTGATGCTATAATACAGGGCAGTGTCCTGGAGTCTGATGCTATAATACAGAGCAATATTCTGGATTCTGATGCTATAATACAGGGCAGTGTTCTGGAGTCTGATGTTATATTACAGGTCAGTGTTCTGGAGTCTGATCTATAATACAGGGCCCTGTTCGGGAGCCTGAGGCTATAATACAGGGCCCTGTTCTGCGGTCTGAGACTATAATACAGGGCAGTGTTCTGAAGTTTGAGGCTATAATACAGGGCAGTGTTCTGGAGTCTGAGGCTATAATACAGAGCAGTGTTCGGGAGTCTGAGGCTATAATACAGGGCAGTGTTCTGGAGTCTGAGACTATACTGCACAGCAGTGTTCTGGATTCTGATGCTATAATACAGGTCAGTGTTCTGGAGTCTGATCTATAATACAGGGCCCTGTTCTGGGGACTGAGACTATAATACAGAGCCCTGTTCAGTGGGGTCTGAGGCTATAATACAGAGCAGTATTCGGGAGCCTGAGGCTATAATACAGGGCAGTGTTCTGGAGTCTAATACTATAATACAGGGCAGTGTTCTGAAGTCTGATTCTATAATACAGGGCAGTGATCTGGAGTCTGATGCTATAATACAGGGCAGTGTTCTGGAGTCTGAGGCTATAATACAGAGCAGTGTTCGGGAGCCTGAGTCTATAATACAGGGCAGTGTTCTGAAGTCTGAGACTATACTGCACAGCAGTGTTCTGGAGTCTGATCTATAATACAGGGCAGTGTTCTGGAGTCTGAGGCTACAATACAGGGCAGTGTTCTGGAGTCTAATGCTATAATACAGGGCAGTGTTCTGGAGTCTAATGCTATAATACAGGGCAGTGTTCTGGAGTCTAATACAGGGCAGTGTTCTGGAGTCTAATACTATAATACAGGGCAGTGTTCTGGAGTCTAATACTATAATACAGGGCAGTGTTCTGTGGTCTGAGACTATTGTACAGGGCATTGTTCTGGGGTCTGAGACTATTGTACAGGGCAGTGTTCGGGAGCCTGAGGCTATAATACAGGGCAGTGTTCGGGAGCCTGAGGCTATAATACAGGGCAGTTTTCTGGAGTCTGCGAATATGATACATGGCCCTGTTCTGGGGTCTGAGACTATAATACAGGGCAGTGTTCTGGGGTCTGAGGCTATAATACAGGGCAGTGTTCTGGAGTCTGAGGCTATAATACAGAGCAGTGTTTGGGAGCCTGAGGCTATAATACAGAGCAGTGTTCTGGAGTCTGATGCTATAATACAGAGCAGTGTTCTGGGGTCTGAGTCTATTATACAGGGCAGTGTCCTGGAGTCTGAGACTATAATATAGGGCAGTGTTCTGGAGTCTGAGACTGTAATACAGGGCCCTGTTCTGGAGTTTGAGACTACAATACAAGGCAGTGTTCTGGAATCTGATGCTATAATACAGGGCGGTGTTCTGGAGTCTGAGGCTATAGTACAGGGTAGTGTTCTGGATTCTGAGGCTATAATACAGGGTAGTGTTCTGGACGCTGAGACTATAATACAGGTCAGTGTTCTGGAGTCTGATGCTATAATAGAGGGAACTTCCCTCTATTATAGCATCAGACTCCAGAACACTGACCTGTATTATAGTCTCAGCGTCCAGAACACTGCCCTGTATTATAGTCTCAGACTACAGAACACTGCCCTGTATTATAGCATCAGACTCCAGAATACTGCCCTGTATTATAGCATCAGACTCCAGAATACTCCCCTGTATTATAGCATGAGACTCCAGAATACTGCCCTGTATTATAGCATCAGACTCCAGGACACTGCCCTGTATTATAGCCTCAGACTCCAGAACACTTCCCGGAAGTGTTCTGGAGTCTGAGGCTATAATACAGGGCAGTGTCCTGGAGTCTGATGCTATAATACAGGGCAGTATTATGGAGTCTCATGCTATAATACAGGGCAGTATTATGGAGTCTCATGCTATAATACAGGGCAGTATTCTGGAGTCTGATGCTATAATACAGGGCAGTATTCTGGAGTCTGATGCTATAATACAGGGCAGTGTTCTGTAGTCTGAGACTATAATACAGGGCAGTGTTCTGGAGTGTGAGACTATAATAAAGAGCAGTGTTCTGTAGTCTGAGACTTTAATACAGGGCAGTGTTCTGTAGTCTGAGACTATAATACAGGGCAGTGTTCTGGAGTGTGAGACTATAATACAGGGCAGTGTTCTGGAGTGTGAGACTATAATAAAGAGCAGTGTTCTGGAGTCTGAGGCTATTATACAGAGCAGTGTTCGGGAGCCCGAGGCTATAATACAGGGCAGTGTTCTGAAGTCTGAGACTATACTGCACGGCAGTATTCTGGAGTCTGTGACTTTAAAACAGGGCAGTGTTCTGGAGTCTGAGGCTACGATACAGGGCAGTGTTCTGGAGTCTAATACTATAATACAGGGCAGTGTTCTGGAGTCTAATACTATAATACAGGGCAGTGTTCTGGGGTCTGAGACTATTATACACGGCAGTGTACTGGAGTCTGAGACTATAATACAGGGCAGTGTTCTGGAGGTTGATGCTATAATACAGGGCAGTGTTCTGGAGTCTGATGCTATATTACAGGTCAGTGTTCTGGAGTCTGATCTATAATACAGGGCCCTGTTCGGGAGCCTGAGGCTATAATACAGGGCCCTGTTCTGCGGTCTGAGACTATAATACAGGGCAGTGTTCTGAAGTTTGAGGCTATAATACAGGGCAGTGTTCTGGAGTCTGAGGCTATAATACAGAGCAGTGTTCGGGAGTCTGAGGCTATAATACAGGGCAGTGTTCTGGAGTCTGAGACTATACTGCACAGCAGTGTTCTGGAGTCTGATGCTATAATACAGGTCAGTGTTCTGGAGTCTGATCTATACTACAGGGCCCTGTTCTGGAGTCTGAGACTATAATACAGGGCAGTATTCTAGAGTCTGATGCTATAATACAGGTCAGTGTTCTGGAGTCTGATGCTATAATACAGGGCAGTGTCCTGGAGTCTGAGACTATAATACAAGGCAGTGTTCTGGAGTCTGCGACTTTAATACAGGGCAGTGTTCTGGAAGCTGATACTATAATACAGAGCAGTGTTCTGGGCGCTGAGACTATAATGCAGGGCAGTATTCTGGAGTCTGATGCTGTAATACAGGGCAATGTTCTGGAGTCTGAGGCTATAATACAGGGCCCTGTTCTGGAGTTTGAGACTACAATACAGGGTAGTGTTCTGGAGTCTGATGCTATAATACATGGCAGTGTTCTGGGGACTGAGACTATAATACAGAGCCCTGTTCTGTGGGGTCTGAGGCTATAATACAGAGCAGTATTCGGGAGCCTGAGGCTATAATACAGGGCAGTGTTCTGGGGTCTGAGACTATAATACAGGGCAGTGTTCTGAAGTCTGATGCTATAATACAGGGCAGTGATCTGGAGTCTGATGCTATAATACAGGGCAGTGTTCTGGAGTCTGAGGCTATAATACAGAGCAGTGTTCGGGAGCCTGAGTCTATAATACAGGGCAGTGTTCTGAAGTCTGAGACTATACTGCACAGCAGTGTTCTGGAGTCTGATCTATTATACAGGGCAGTGTTCTGGAGTCTGAGGCTACAATACAGGGCAGTGTTCTGGAGTCTAATGCTATAATACAGGGCAGTGTTCTGGAGTCTAATGCTATAATACAGGGCAGTGTTCTGGAGTCTAATGCTATAATACAGGGCAGTGTTCTGGAGTCTAATACTATAATACAGGGCAGTGTTCTGGAGTCTAATACTATAATACAGGGCAGTGTTCTGGAGTCTAATACTATAATACAGGGCAGTGTTCTGTGGTCTGAGACTATTGTACAGGGCATTGTTCTGGGGTCTGAGACTATTGTACAGGGCAGTGTTCGGGAGCCTGAGGCTATAATACAGGGCAGTGTTCGCGAGCCTGAGGCTATAATACAGGGCAATTTTCTGGAGTCTGCGAATATGATACATGGCCCTGTTCTGGGGTCTGAGACTATAATACAGGGCAGTGTTCTGGGGTCTGAGGCTATAATACAGGGCAGTGTTCTGGAGTCTGATGCTATAATACAGAGCAGTGTTCTGGGGTCTGAGTCTATTATACAGGGCAGTGTCCTGGAGTCTGAGACTATAATACAGGGCAGTGTTCTGGAGTCTGAGACTGTAATACAGGGCCCTGTTCTGGAGTTTGAGACTACAATACAAGAAGGCAGTGTTCTGGAATCTGATGCTATAATACAGGGCAGTGTTCTCGAGTCTGAGGCTATAGTACAGGGTAGTCTTCTGGATTCTGAGGCTATAATACAGGGCAGTGTTCTGGACGCTGAGACTATAATACAGGTCAGTGTTCTGGAGTCTGATGCTATAATAGAGGGAAGTGTTCTGGAGTCTGAGGCTATAAAACAGGGCAGTGTCCTGGAGTCTGATGCTATAATACAGGGCAGTATTCTGGAGTCTGATGCTATAATACAGGGCAGTATTCTGGAGTCTGATGCTATAATACAGGGCAGTATTCTGGAGTCTGATGCTATAATACAGGGCAGTGTTCTGTAGTCTGAGACTATAATACAGGGCAGTGTTCTGGAGTGTGAGACTATAATAAAGAGCAGTGTTCTGTAGGCTGAGGCTATAATAAAGAGCAGTGCTGTGGAGTGTGAGACTTTAATACAGGGCAGTGTTCTGTAGTCTGAGACTTTAATACAGGGCAGTGTTCTGTAGTCTGAGACTATAATACAGGGCAGTGTTCTGTAGTCTGAGACTATAATACAGGGCAGTGTTCTGGAGTGTGAGACTATAATGGTGTAGCACTGCTCCTCACAGTGATTACAGCGACCATGTGTGTATGTTATACCCATCCTCATTATATAGTGCTCCTCACAGTGATTACAGGAGCCAGCACCCATGTGTATGTAATACCCATCCTCATTATATGGTGTAGCACTGCTCCTCATAGTGATTACAGCAACCATGTGTGTATGTTATACCCATCCTCATTATATAGTGCTCCTCACAGTGATTACAGGAGCCAGCATCCATGTGTGCATTCATTGTATGATGTAGCAGTGCTCCTCTATGTGTGTGTGTGTGTGTGTGTGTGTGTGTGTGATTATATGGTGTAGCACTGCTCCTCACAGTGATTACAGGAGCCAGCATCCATGTGTGTATGTAACAACCATCCTCATTATATGATGTATCAGTGCTCCTCACAGTGATTACAGGAGCCAGCATCCATGTGTGTATGTAACAACCATCCTCATTGTATGATGTAGCAGTGCTCCTCCATGTCTGTGTTTATGATTATATGGTGTAGCACTGCTCCTCACAGTGATTACAGGAGCCAGCATCCATGTGTGTATGTAACAACCATCCTCATTGTATGATGTAGCACTGCTCCTCACAGCGATTACAGGAGCCAGCATCCATGTGTGTATGTATCAACCATCCTCATTGTATGAAGTAGCAGTGCTCCTCCGTGTGTTTGTGTGTGTGTGTGTGTGTGTGTGACTATATGGTGTAGCACTGCTCCTCACAGTGATTACAGGAGCCAGCATCCATGTGTGTGTATGTAACAACCATCCTCATTGTATGATGTAGCAGTGCTCCTCACAGTGATTACAGGAGCCAGCATCCATGTGTGTATGTATCAACCATCCTCATTGTATGATGTAGCACTGCTCCTCACAGTGATTACAGGAGCCAGCATCCATGTTTTTATGTAACAACCATCCTCATTGTATGATGTAGCAGTGTTCCTCCGTGTGTTTGTGTGTGTGTGTGTGTGACTATATGGTGTAGCACTGCTCCTCACAGTGATTACAGGAGCCAGCATCCATGTGTGTATGTAACACCCATCCTCATTGTATGATGTAGCAGTGCTCCTCCGTGTGTGTGTGTATGATTATATGGTGTAGCACTGCTCCTCACAGTGATTACAGGTGCCAGCATCCATGTTTTTATGTAACCCCAATCCTCATTATATGGTGTAGCAGTGCTCCTCACAGTGATTACAGCAACCACGTGTGTATGTTATATGTTATACCCATACTCATTATATAATTTAGCAGTGCTCCTCACAGTGATTACAGCAACCAAGTGTGTGTGTGTGTGTGTGTGTGTGTGTAATACCCATCCTCATTGTATGATGTAGCAGTGCTCCTCCATGTGTGTGTGTGTGTGTGTGTGTGTGTGATTATATGGTGTAGCACTGCTCCTCACAGTGATTACAGGAGCCAGCATCCATGTGTGTATGTAACAACCATCCTCATTGTATGATGTATCAGTGCTCCTCACAGTGATTACAGGAGCCAGCATCCATGTGTGTATGTATCAACCATCCTCATTGTATGATGTAGCACTGCTCCTCACAGTGATTACAGGAGCCAGCATCCATGTGTGTATGTAACAACCATCCTCATTGTATGATGTAGCAGTGCTCCTCACAGTGATTACAGGAGCCAGCATCCATGTGTGTATGTAACAACCATCCTCATTGTATGATGTAGCAGTGCTCCTCCATGTGTTTGTGTGTGTGTGTGTGTTTATATGGTGTAGCACTGCTCCTCACAGTGATTACAGCAGCCAGCATCCATGTGTGTATGTAACAACCATCCTCATTATATGATGTAGCAGTGCTCCTCACAGTGATTACAGGAGCCAGCATCCATGTGTGTATGTAACAACCATCCTCATTGTATGATGTAGCAGTGCTCCTCACAGTGATTACAGGAGCCAGCATCCATGTGTGTATGTAACAACCATCCTCATTGTATGATGTAGCACTGCTCCTCACAGTGATTACAGGAGCCAGCATCCATGTGTGTATGTAACAACCATCCTCATTGTATGATGTAGCAGTGCTCCTCACAGTGATTACAGGAGCCAGCATCCATGTGTGTATGTAACAACCATCCTCATTGTATGATGTAGCACTGCTCCTCACAGTGATTACAGGAGCCAGCATCCATGTGTGTATGTAACAACCATCCTCATTGTATGATGTAGCAGTGCTCCTCACAGTGATTACAGGAGCCAGCATCCATGTGTGTATGTAACAACCATCCTCATTGTATGATGTAGCACTGCTCCTCCATGTGTGTGTGTGTGTGTGTGTGTGTGTGTGTGTGTGTGTGTGTTTATATGGTGTAGCACTGCTCCTCACAGTGATTACAGCAGCCAGCATCCATGTGTGTATGTAACAACCATCCTCATTGTATGATGTAGCAGTGCTCCTCACAGTGATTACAGGAGCCAGCATCCATGTGTGTATGTAACAACCATCCTCATTGTATGATGTAGCAGTGCTCCTCCATGTGTGTGTGTGTGTGTGTGTGTGTGTGTGTGTGTGTGTGTGTGTGTGTGTGTGATTATATGGTGTAGCACTGCTCCTCACAGTGATTACAGGAGCCAGCATCCATGTGTGTATGTAACAACCATCCTCATTGTATGATGTATCAGTGCTCCTCACAGTGATTACAGGAGCCAGCATCCATGTGTGTATGTATCAACCATCCTCATTGTATGATGTAGCACTGCTCCTCACAGTGATTACAGGAGCCAGCATCCATGTGTGTATGTAACAACCATCCTCATTGTATGATGTAGCAGTGCTCCTCACAGTGATTACAGGAGCCAGCATCCATGTGTGTATGTAACAACCATCCTCATTGTATGATGTAGCAGTGCTCCTCCATGTGTGTGTGTGTGTGTGTGTGTTTATATGGTGTAGCACTGCTCCTCACAGTGATTACAGCAGCCAGCATCCATGTGTGTATGTAACAACCATCCTCATTATATGATGTAGCAGTGCTCCTCACAGTGATTACAGGAGCCAGCATCCATGTGTGTATGTAACAACCATCCTCATTGTATGATGTAGCACTGCTCCTCACAGTGATTACAGGAGCCAGCATCCATGTGTGTATGTAACAACCATCCTCATTGTATGATGTAGCAGTGCTCCTCACAGTGATTACAGGAGCCAGCATCCATGTGTGTATGTAACAACCATCCTCATTGTATGATGTAGCACTGCTCCTCACAGTGATTACAGGAGCCAGCATCCATGTGTGTATGTAACAACCATCCTCATTGTATGATGTAGCAGTGCTCCTCACAGTGATTACAGGAGCCAGCATCCATGTGTGTATGTAACAACCATCCTCATTGTATGATGTAGCAGTGCTCCTCCATGTGTGTGTGTGTGTGTGTGTGTGTGTGTGTGTGTGTGTGTTTATATGGTGTAGCACTGCTCCTCACAGTGATTACAGCAGCCAGCATCCATGTGTGTATGTAACAACCATCCTCATTATATGATGTAGCAGTGCTCCTCACAGTGATTACAGGAGCCAGCATCCATGTGTGTATGTAACAACCATCCTCATTGTATGATGTAGCAGTGCTCCTCACAGTGATTACAGGAGCCAGCATCCATGTGTGTATGTAACAACCATCCTCATTGTATGATGTAGCACTGCTCCTCACAGTGATTACAGGAGCCAGCATCCATGTGTGTATGTAACAACCATCCTCATTGTATGATGTAGCAGTGCTCCTCACAGTGATTACAGGAGCCAGCATCCATGTGTGTATGTAACAACCATCCTCATTGTATGATGTAGCACTGCTCCTCACAGTGATTACAGGAGCCAGCATCCATGTGTGTATGTAACAACCATCCTCATTGTATGATGTAGCAGTGCTCCTCACAGTGATTACAGGAGCCAGCATCCATGTGTGTATGTAACAACCATCCTCATTGTATGATGTAGCACTGCTCCTCATAGTGATTACAGGAGCCAGCATCCATGTGTGTATGTAACAACCATCCTCATTGTATGATGTAGCAGTGCTCCTCCATGTGTGTGTGTGTGTGTGTGTGTGTGTGTGTTTGTGTGTGTGTGTGATTATATGGTGTAGCACTGCTCCTCTTGTGTCAGGGAACACACATAAATGTATTTGGGTACTTGTGGATTATCACGGCTTCCATCGCATGCCATCGCATGCCATATATAGTGGCATGCGATTTTTGCCGGTTTTAACGTTTTTTTACAAAATCGCATGCGATCGCATGCGTTTTTTAACAGAAAAGCATCCAAATGCATTGAAATTAGTATCAAACATGTTCAATGGCCCCCAAATGTCATTTTGAGGCTGTACCACCCCCACTATCAACGCAAACCCGAAGCGTGGCGAGCGCAGCGAGCCCGCGAGGGGCGTCGGTACGCGTCCTACGACCTTTTCATACCCCCACTATACACGTCGGCGTGGAGTTGAGAATAGAAAGTGTGGCGAGCGCAGCGAGTCACCGAGCCCGAAGCGTGGCGAGGGGACGCGGACACCTGTGAAGCCCGCGAGGGGACGCGTATACCTGTGAAGGTATCCGTGTCCCCTCGCTGCGCTCGCCACGCTTCGGGCTCGGTGGCTCGTTGCGCTCGCCACACTTTGTATTCTCAACTCCACGCCGACGTGGATAGTGGGGGTATGAAAAGGTCGTAGGACGCGTACCGCCGCCCCTCGCGGGCTCGCTGCGCTCGCCACGCTTCGGGTTCGCGTTGATAGTGGGGGTGGTACAGCATCAAAAATGACATTTGGGGGCCATTGGACATGTTTGATACTAATTTCAATGCATTTGGATGCTTTTCAGTTAAAAATCGCATGCGATCGCGATTTTTTCATGTGCGATGGCCATCGTGGGAGCCGTGATACTCCACAAGTACCTGTATTTGCCTAGGAAACCCTCAGTGTATTTGTAAATGATCATTATCTATACGGCAGCTCAATAGTTAATGACACAGGTGGTGGTTGTTTCCGCAGGATGACACTACTGAGCGACATATACAGGCCGCCACGGTGATACAAGCTGCACTGCGAGGACACCTAGCACGGGGAGAGGTGGAGAAACTCCGGGAGCAGACTGGAGACAAGTGAGTGAGATGATGGAGCAAGAGGGTCTGTCCAATCACTGTCCGTAGTCTCCATCATATTCTAATAAATGCACAGGCAGCGTGCCACTGACACTGTACTAGTGTAAGTATATTGTGCTGCGTTCTCCGGTCATCCTCCATAAGACACTGAGTCATTTCCTGGAGAGAGTGAGGATAAGATCTGTACCTCCTATACAGTGTATGCAGAATACCATTACTCACTGCAGTATAATAGCCTTGTGTCCTTTCCTCCATCCCTCTTTTACCTTCTGTCTTCCCGTCCTCCCTCCTTCATTTTTGCTTAAGGTTTTAAATAAAAAGATTGTATTAAAAGAGATCAGTATCCAAATCTTGCAGCGTCAGGTCTTGTACTGTGCATTATTCTGTGCAGAGCCTGAGTGGACACTCGTTTCCTAGTGGACTCGCCTCTTTCGCATTGGGATGGCTCTGAGTTTCTTGAAGCCAGTATAGGGGATCCCTGAACTTCATGATGAATCCCCAGTTCTTACACAAGCAGGACCTTTTGTATCATGTGAAGGATGCGTCAACCTCATCTCAGCACTGAAGGGGTTAAAAATGTAATCCGCACTCTTAGGGGGAAATTTACTAAGATGGGAGTTCCATTTCATATCGGCAACCAATCAGATCCTGTCTATTATCTTTTAGAGAATGCGAAATAAATAAGAAGTATTGGTTGCCCATAGCAACATCCCGTGTGAAATAGAAACTCCCATCTTAGTAAATTCCCCCCTTAAGGGCTATGAAAGGAGTTTGGCACTAGTAGTTCATCCTGTCAGTGGCCACATGGGTTAGGAAGTGATGTCTGGGCAGCCGTCGGCTATTGGTTCCAGTCTATCACACATACACCATTCTAGTAATACATTTAACCCAGAAGTTGCCATTTTCAGATATTAAGCACAAAGATTGTTTAAAAGCTCATTTTGAATGGAGTGCATCCTCCACCCCACATGTAACTGTGTGCAAAGGTCTTCTGGTCTGGGACAACAGTCTCAAATAATAAAGCTTGGCATGTCAGTTATGCTTGCTGTGGTATCGCTGGCAATGCTGTTTTGTATGACTCCACCCAGTCTGTAGAAGGACATTGTTTTGCTGTATATTGGCCATGGACAATCCTTATCTGTGTGGGGAGTGTATGTTCTTCCTGATAAGTCTACTTCCGTGTGTGCGTGTGTGTGTGTGTGTGTGTGTGTGTGTGTGTGTGTGTAATGTTACACTTCCTATGCTAAACATGCAGAATGGTTGGGGGAGGGGGGGAGGCAGAACAAATAGGTTGGTCAAATGCGATCTAGCACAGTCTGGTCTCTGCATTGAGATACAGACCATACTGTGGTAAAAGCTCCACAGCGTAGAGTGTCACCACAGGTAGGTAAGGGAAATTGCACGGGTTTGAAAGGTGCAGGGTGGTAGGATGAACACTACTACACTGTGATGTATCAGGGTTCCCTGTGCGGAGACCCTGCTCATCACTGGAATTATACTATAAATATCTGGCACATAATGAAAGGTCAGTTAAGATTATGAGAAACCGTTCCCATAGACTAGTGTGGATACAATGCTGGTCCTCAATTCACCCATACAGTCCAGGTTTTAGAGATATCCCTGCTTGTGTATTGTTTATTATAATCAAAGTGACTGAGGTACTAATTATGTCCATTGCGCTTAAGCATTGATATCCTTAAAACCTGTCCTGTTGGTGTGCCTTGAGGACTGTATTGACACGACAATGTTATTTCCGGCACAACCCATCTGTAAGTATGAGCACTGATCCTGTATGCCGTCCTGTGTATCCCCTCTCCTACCGGGTGCACGCAGTCTTGGTATTCTTCATACTGGCTTCCAGGTGTGCTCTCTCACCATTGATCCTCCCATTACTCTCCCAGCACCATGCCTTCCATTACTCTTCTGCCATTGTTCCTCCCATTACTCTCCCAGCACCATGCCTACCATTACTCTCCCAGCACCATGCCTTCCATTACTCTTCTGCCATTGTTCCTCCCATTACTCTCCCAGCACCATGCCTTCCATTACTCTTCTGCCATTGTTCCTCCCATTACTCTCCTAGCACCATGCCTTCCATTACTCTCCCAGCACCATGCCTTCCATTACTCTTCTGCCATTGTTCCTCCCATTACTCTCCCAGCACCATGCCTTCCATTACTCTTCTGCCATTGTTCCTCCCATTACTCTCCCAGCACCATGCCTTCCATTACTCTTCTGCCATTGTTCCTCCCATTACTCTCCCAGCACCATGCCTTCCATTACTCTTCTGCCATTGTTCCTCCCATTACTCTCCCAGCACCATGCCTTCCATTACTCTTCTGCCATTGTTCCTCCCATTACTCTCCCAGCACCATGCCTTCCATTACTCTTCTGCCATTGTTCCTCCCATTACTCTCCCAGCACTGTGCCTTCCATCACTCTTCTGCCATTGTTTTTCCCATTACTCTCCCTCCATTGTTCCTCCAATTACTCTCCCACCATCATTCCTCCAATTACTCTCCCGCCATTGCTCCTCCCATTACTATCCCAGCACCGTGCCTTTCATTACGCTCCCACCATTGTTCCTCACATAACTCTCCCACCATTGTTTCTCCCATTACTCTCCCACCATCGATCCTCCCATTACTCTTCCCCCATCGTTCCTCCCATTACTCTCCCAGCACTGTGCCTTCCATTAATCTCCCACCATCGATCCTCCCATTACTCTTCCCCCATCGTTCCTCCCATTACTCTCCCAGCACTGTGCCTTCCGTTACTCTCACACCATTGTTCCTCACATAACTCTCCCACCATTGTTTCTCCCATTACTCTCCCACCATCGTTCCTCCCATTACTCTTCTCCCATCGTTCCTCCCATTACTCTCCCAGGCAGCACTGTGCCTTCCATTACTCTCCCACCATCGTTCCTCCCATTACACTGCCACCATTGTGCCTCCCATTACTCTCCCTGCACCGTGCCTTCCATTACTCTCACACCATTGTTCCTCGCATAACTCTCCCACCATCGATCCTCCCATTACTCTTCCCCCATCGTTCCTCCCATTACTCTCCCAGCACTGTGCCTTCCATTAATCTCCCACCATCGATCCTCCCATTACTCTTCCCCCATCGTTCCTCCCATTACTCTCCCAGCACTGTGCCTTCCATTACTTTCCCACCATCGTTCCTCCCATTACTCTCCCACCATTGTGCCTCGCATAACTTTCCCTCCATCGTCCTTCTCATAACTCTCCCACCATTGTTCCTCCCATCACTTTCCCGTCATCGTTCCTCCCATTACTCTCCCACCATTGTTCATCTAATTACTCTCCCACCATTGTTCATCTAATTACTCTCCCATTATCGTTCCTCCCCTTATTCTCCCAGCACCATGCCTTCCATTACTCTCCCACCATTGTTCCTCCCATTACTCTCCCTCCATTGTTCCTCACATAATTCGCCCACCATCATTCTTCCCATTACTCTTCCCCATTGATCCTCCCATTACTCTTCCCCCATCGTTCCTCCCATTACTCTCCCAGCACTGTGCCTTCCATTACTCTCACACCATTGTTCCTCACATAACTCTCCCACCATTGTTTCTCCCATTACTCTCCCACCATCGTTCCTCCCATTACTCTTCTCCCATCGTTCCTCCCATTACTCTCCCAGGCAGCACTGTGCCTTCCATTACTCTCCCACCATCGTTCCTCCCATTACACTTCCACCATTGTGCCTCCCATTACTCTCCCTGCACCGTGCCTTCCATTACTCTCACACCATTGTTCCTCGCATAACTCTCCCACCATCGATCCTCCCATTACTCTTCCCCCATCGTTCCTCCCATTACTCTCCCAGCACTGTGCCTTCCATTAATCTCCCACCATCGATCCTCCCATTACTCTTCCCCCATCGTTCCTCCCATTACTCTCCCAGCACTGTGCCTTCCATTACTCTCCCACCATCGTCCCTCCCATTACACTCCCATCATCGTTCCTCACATTACTCTGTCACCATTGTTCATCTAATTACTCTCCTGCCATTGTTCCTCCAATTACTCTGCCATCATCGTTCCTCCCATTACTATCCCAGCACCGTGCCTTTAATTACTCTCCCACCATCGTTTCTCCCATTACTCTCCCACCATTGTTCATCTAATTACTCTCCCACCATTGTTCCTTCCATTACTCTCCCACCATTGTTCCTCCCATTACTCTCCCATCATCGTTCCTCCCATTATTCTCACATCACCATGCCTTCCATTACTCTCCCACCATTGTTCCTCCCATTACTCTCCCTCCATCATTCCTCCCATTACTCTTCTCCATCGTTCCTCCCATTACATTCCCACCATCGTTCCTCCCATTACACTCCCACCATCGTTCCTCCCATTACACTCCCACCATCGTTCCTCCCATTACACTCCCACCATCGTTCCTCCCATTACACTCCCACCATCGTTCCTCACATTACTCTGCCACCATCATTCCTCCCATTACTGTTCCCCCATCGTTCCTCCCATTACTCTCCCACCATTATTCATCTAATTACTCTCCCACCATCGTTTCTCCCATTACTCTCCCACCATTGTTCCTCCCATTATTCTCCCAGCACCATGCCTTCCATTACTCTCCCACCATTGTTTCTCCCATTACTCTTCCCCCATCGTTCCTCCCATTACTCTCCCTGCACTGTGCCTTCCATTACTCTCCCAGCACTGTGCCTTCCATTACTCTCCCACCATCGTTCTTCTCATTACTCTCCCACCATTGTGCCTCGCATAACTTTCCCTCCATCGTTCTTCTCATCACTTTCCCGTCATCGTTCCTCCCATCACTTTCCCGTCATCGTTCCTCCCATCACTTTCCCGTCATCGTTCCTCCCATCACTTTCCCGTCATCGTTCCTCCCATCACTTTCCCGTCATTGTTCCTCCCATTACTCTCCCACCATCGTTCCTCCCATTACTCTCCCTCCATCGTTCCTCCCATTACTCTCCCACTATTGTTCATCTAATTACTCTCCCACCATTGTTCCTTCCATTACTCTCCCACTATTGTTCCTCCCATTACTCTCCCATCATCGTTCCTCCCATTATTCTCACATCACCATGCCTTCCATTACTCTCCCACCATTGTTCCTCCCATTACTCTCCCTCCATCATTCCTCCCATTACTCTTCTCCATTGATTCTCCCATTACTCTCCCACCATCGTTCCTCCGGGATGCGGTCATTTGGTCTACTGCATTATGGTCGACAGTCATTAGGTCGAATCCATTAGGTCGACATGCTAAAAGGTCGACATGACTCTAGGTCGACATGGGAAAATGTCGACAGGATTCTAGTTCGAAAGGTCATTAGTTCGACAGGTCATTAGTTTGACAAGGTCATTAGTTCGACATAGTGTCTATGTCGACATTCACAAGGTCGACATGGAGTTTTTCACTGTTTTTTGAGCCAACATGTGCCAACAGGCGGTATTTCATGCCCTACCATCCACTAGGGCGTGGTGGGAGAATAAAATAGTGTGCCGAGCGTAGCGAGGCACCGTGCCCGACGCATAGCGAGCGGATGCAGTGCACTTTAAACTGTGTCCATGTCGACTGTGTTGACATTCAGGTAAAAAAACAGTGAAAAACCCCATGTCGACCTTGTGAATGTCGACATAGACAATGTCGAACTAATGACCTTGTCGAACTAATGACCTTTCGACCTAGAATCATGTCGACCTTTTCCCATGTCGACCTAGAGTCATGTCGACCTAATGGATTCGACCTAATGACTTTCTACCATAATGCAATAGACCAAATGATCCCAACCCGTTCCTCCCATTACACTCCCACCATCGTTCCTCCCATTACACTCCCACCATCGTTCCTCCCATTACACTCCCACCATCGTTCCTCCCATTACACTCCCACCATCGTTCCTCTCATTACACTCCCACCATCGTTCCTCCCATTACACTCCCACCATCGTTCCTCCCATTACACTCCCACCATCGTTCCTCACATTACTCTGCCACCATCATTCCTCCCATTACTGTTCCCCCATCGTTCCTCCCATTACTCTCCCACCATTATTCATCTAATTACTCTCCCACCATCGTTGCTCCCATTACTCTGCCATCATCGTTCCTCCCATTACTATCCCAGCACAGTGCCTTTCATTACTCTCCCACCATTGTTCCTCCCATTACTCTCCTATCATTGTTCCTCCCATTATTCTCCCAGCACCATGCCTTCCATTACTCTCCCACCATCGTTCCTTTAATTACTCTCCTGCCATTGTTCCTCTCATTACTCACTCAGCACTGTGCCTCCCAATACTCTCCCACCATCGTTCCTCCCATCACTCTCCTGTCATCACCCATTTACTCCCACAATCATTCCTCACATAACTCTCCCTCTTCCGTCCATCATTCTAATCGGTACTCTTTCAGCACCGTGCCTTCCATTACTTTTCTGCCATCGTTCCTCCCATTACTCTCCCAACACTGTGCCTTCCATTACTCTCTCACCATCGTTCCTCCTATTACTCTCCTGCCATCATTCCTCCCATTACTCTCTCACCATCATTCCTCCGATTACTCTCCTGCCATCTTCCTCCCATTACTCTCTCACCATCATTCCTCCCATTACTCTCTCACCATCATTCCTCCCATTACTCTCCTGCCATCGTTCCTCACATTGCTATTCTGCCATAGTTCCTTGCATAACTCTTCCGTAATCGTTCTTCCCTTTACTCTCTCAGCACCATGCCTTCCATTACTCTTCTGCCATAGTGCCTCACATTGCTCTACTGCCATTGCTCCTCATATTACTCTCCCCTTTTGTTCCTTCCATTACTCTCCCACCATTGTCCCTCCCATTACTCTTCCTCATTGTTTCCCCCATAACTCTCCCAACATTGTTCCTCACATTACTCTCCTGCCATCATTCCTTGCATAACTCTCCTGCCATCGTTCCTTGCATTCCTCTCCCGCCATCGTTCCTCGCATTACTCTCCCAATATTGATGGGGGACATGATAGCATCCCTGGAGAGGGGATATGATAGTGCCACCGGATGAGAGAACAGGATAGTACTAGAACATGAATGCACCACTGGATGAGGAGGCATCATAGTGCCACTGGATGGGGGGCGGGGGGGTATGATAGCGTCCCCTGGATGGGAGGACATTATAGTGCCACTGGATGAGGGGGCTAGATAGCACCACTGGATGAGGGAGTATGATAGTGCCACTGGATTAGCGTACATGATAGTGGGACCAGATGATTGAGTAGACCTGATAGTACCACTGGATAAGGATGCATGATAGCACCACTGGATGGGGGGACATTATAGGGACATGTTAGTGCCACTTGATAGGGGGTTATGATAGCGCCACTTTGAGCATGATCGCACCACTGGATGGGAGTACCTGATAGCGCCACTGGATGGGAGTACCTGATAGCGCCACTGAATGGGTGAACATGATCGCTCCACTGAATGGGTGAAGATGATAGCACCACTGAATGGGTGAAGATGATAGCACCACTGAATGGGTGAAGATGATAGCACCACTGAATGGGTGAACATGATAGCACCACTGGATGAGGGGGACATGATAGCACCACTGGATGGAGGGACATGTTAGCACTGGATGGGAAACATGATAGTGTCACTGGATGGGGGGGGGACACTATAGCACCATTGGATGGGGGGAAATGATAGCACCACTGGATGGGGGGACATGATTGCTCCACTGGATGGGGGGACATGATTGCTCCACTGGATGGGGGGACATGATAGCTCCACTGGATGGGGGGACATGATAGCGCCACCGGATGGGGGGACATGATAGCACCACCGGATGGGGGGAAATAATAGCACCACTGGATGGGGGGACATGATAGCGCCTCTGGATGGGGGACATGATAGCTCCACTGGATGGGGGGACAGGATAGCTCCACTGGATGGGGGGACATGATAGCTCCACATGATGGGTGGGCATGATAGCGCCACTGGATGGGTGGACATGATAGTACCACTTTATGAGAGGACATGGTAGTACCACTGGGTATGGAACATGATAGTGCCACTGGATGTTGGGGACAGTATAGCACCACTGGATGAGGGAGCATGCTAGTAGCATTGAATGGGGGGACATGATAGCACCACTGGATGGGTGGATGGATGGACATGATAACAGCACTGAATGGGGGGACATGATAGCACCACTGGGTATGGAACATGGTAGCACCACTGGATAGGGGGATGGATGGACATGATAACAGCACTGGATGGGGGGACATGATAGCACCACTGGGTATGGAACATGGTAGCACCACTGGATAGGGGGATGGATGGACATGATAACAGCACTGGATGGGGGGACATGATAGCACCACTGGGTATGGAACATGGTAGCACCACTGGATAGGGGGATGGATGGACATGATAACAGCACTGGATGGGGGGACATGATAGCACCACTGGGTATGGAACATGGTAGCACCACTGGATAGGGGGATGGATGGACATGATAACAGCACTGGATGGGGGGACATGATAGCACCACTGGGTGTGGAACATGGTAGCACCACTGGATAGGGGGATGGATGGACATGATAACAGCACTGGATGGGGGGACATGATAGCACCACTGGGTATGGAACATGGTAGCACCACTGGATAGGGGGATGGATGGACATGATAACAGCACTGGATGGGGGGACATGATAGCACCACTGGGTATGGAACATGGTAGCACCACTGGATAGGGGGATGGATGGACATGATAACAGCACTGGATGGGGGGACATGATAGCACCACTGGGTATGGAACATGGTAGCACCACTGGATAGGGGGATGGATGGACATGATAACAGCACTGGATGGGGGGACATGATGGCACCACTGGGTATGGAACATGGTAGCACCACTGGATAGGGGGATGGATGGACATGATAACAGCACTGGATGAGGGGACATGATAGCACCACTGGGTATGGAACATGGTAGCACCACTGGATAGGGGGATGGATGGACATGATAACAGCACTGGATGAGGGGACATAAATCTGAAACCTCTGCTGTCCTGAGTACTGGGGGAAATAGTTCCATATTACAATACACAAGCCACATGTGTAAAGGAGGTTGTCTGTCTTCGGATGACTTGTCATTTGCATGATGCCCTGTAACACTTACGGAGAACATTGCTGTTATTATTGGTATTCTCCTCTTGTGCTTTTCAGCCTTGTACAGGAGGAGACATCTTTATTTACCTTGTCAGGGCTAAGTGATGATCTAGAAAAACACAGCGCAGAATCAGAACATGAAGAAGCAGAGGCCGCAGAGCCCCCATCCGCTGGTGAGGATCCCGACAGCAGGCTAGAGCACGAGCCACAAGCCCATGAAGCTGAGCTGACTGATGAACAGAATGAAGTATTAAGGGTCCAGGATAATGAGACACCGAGCATGCCGGCTGAGGAACCTGTGGTCCAGGAGACCAGTGACAATACAGCTGGTGACCAGGCGGGTTCTGGCCTATCAGAGGAGGTAACGTAAAACTACATATGTCTGTCTTCTGTCTGTGGGCATTGATGGCACCACTGGATGGGGGGGATATGTTGGCACCACTGAGTGGGGGTACATGACGGCACCATTGGATGGGGGCACAAGATGACACCAGTGGATGGGGGGGGGGGGGATATGATGGCACCATTGAGTGGGGGTACATGACGGCACCATTGAGTGGGGGTACATGACGGTACCACTGGATGGGGGGAAATGATGGCACGGTACTTGTTTCCTAGCACGGCGCCCACGATATTCAGTCGTATGGCATCTTATGCATTGTATCGCATCGCATGCCATATACCCGCATGTGATGCGATGCGATTTTTAATTGTATAAGCACCCTAATGGGTGCTTACAATGTTAAATGCACCCCCATGCCACCCGTACTATCAACACCAACCCGAAGCGTGGCGAGCGCAGCGGTACGCGTCCTCCGACCTTTTCACACCCCCACTATCCACTATTCAACTCCACGCCGACATGGATGGTGGGTGTATGAAAAGGTCAGAGGATGCGTACCGCCGCCCCTTGCTTCGGGTTGGCATTGATAGTGGGGGGGTAGCGTAGGGGTGCTTTTAATATTATAAGCACCCATTAGGGTGCTTATTCAATTTAAAATCGTATACCATCGCATTGTATGCTATTGTATGCCATATAGAATGGTATAGGATTTGAAATTGTATAACATCGGGTGCCATTGCGTCGCATCGCATCCCATACCATTGTAAGGCTTATGGTATACGATGCGATGGGCGCCGTGCTAGGAAACAAGTACCGATGGCACCACCACTGGATGGGGGGATATGACAGGACTACTGAAAGGAGGGACATGATGACACCTCTGCATGGAGGGATATGAGGGCACCACTGTATATGGTGACTTTATACAGCTTCATGATGTTATAAGGTAGCCTCTTGTTATAATATGGTGCTTGTGCGTGTGTGTGTGTGTGTGTGTGTGTGTGTGTGTATATATATATTAGGGCGGAGTGAAAAAACTGAAATTGAGAAATTCAAAATCGGCTAGTGTGGGAAAGTTGTGACTTGACCTGAATAAGAAACGTGCAAAAGCATTTTGATCTGAGTCAACATCTTCTGTTCTGGCAAGAGGCCTAAAGTTTCACTTTTTAGGTGAAAATAATGAAACCTATGAAGATGCTCCGATCTAGTTATAATTATGTCAGGATGTCTTAGAGTGGTTCATTAATATACTTTAGCATAGTAAAAAACAGTACGAGCTTGTCCAAGTGCAAAGTGACTGACTGGCGGGAGAAAAAATCCCTAATAATTGACCCATTTTCATGGTCACAATTGTGAATATTGTGTGTTTTCTCCTGAACATGTTTATAATAGAAGAAGCACAAATACTCTAAATGGAATTTCAGTGACACTGTGTGAAATATAACACTGCATAATGGCCCTTAATCAGACCTGATCGCAGTACAAATTTGTTCTCAAAATGGGCAAAACAAATGCTGCATTGCAGGTGGGGCAGATGTAACGTGCTGAGAGAGTTAAATTTGGGTGGGGTGTGTTGAAACTGAAATCTAAATTGCAGTGTAAAAATAATGCAGCAGGTATTTACCCTGCACAGAAACAAAATAACTCAATACAAATCTAAAGGTGGCCATTGTCAAATCTGGCTGGTTGGAACAAAGATTGTCAGATCTGGCTGGTTGGAACAAATACCTGGTAATATCTGAATGACAGTTTTTGGCAGTTTTCCAGCATTTCAAAGCAAAGTGCTCTCATCCATTACCTGTATTTTGTTCCAAACAGACAGATCGGACAATAAATCTGTAGATGTATGGCCACATTAACTCCCTCTGCACATGTTACATCTGCCCCACCTGAAGCTGCATTACAGCATATAATTATGCCAAAGATAAGCCAATATATTAACAGTTAAATACATTAAAGTGCATTATGCTGTAATAAGTATTGCTGATCAATCCTGCCTAGCAGGGCCGTCTTTTTGTATGGGCTTAATGGGTACTTGCCCAGGGGCCCCAGGCATATAAGGGCGTATGTTGATAGCTGAGGATCCCCTTTTTCCAGGGATACCAGAATTTTGAAAATCGGCCCTGGGGAACTGCAGATATCCAACTTCAAAGCAGCAGTCCACATCCGACCTGTTAATTACAATTTCCAGTCATATTTCTCAGGTTCTCTCTGACACTAGCGGCTTGTCTCTATCATGCCCAGAACCAGAGATATCAGCCTTCAAGCAGCCGGTCCCTGCTCCAGCTCCAAACGTCTGGTGTAGTTTTATATTTTTGTCGATGGATTGCTCTGGCTCCTGATCTCTGATCCCCAAGTTCCCAGCACCTCCTGAAAGTTGGGACTTTAGGTTTTTATACTAGGCTAAGAAATCTATTTCCAGATAATGGCGATATCTGCAGTCAAACAAGCTGCCCTTCCACTGGAAAATTATGAATATTAAGCCCACTCCATTATCCAACCGTCCCCTGTGTATAAAACACCCCCTACCTCCCTGGAAGTCATTTACAAGAGACCCTTCATACAGCTCAGTGCCCCCTTCCACACGTTAGTGTTCACCCTCCCACCACCTGTGCAGTAAAGGAGTAATTAGCAGAAGTTACTGCTCCAGGTCCTGCATGTTGAATGGAAGATAGAGCACCCCCTGCCACCCGTGGGACATCAAAGCTGCTGCTGATACCACCCCCCACCCCTAGGAGGGGAGAATGGGTAAAGGCCCCAGTGCATTGCTTTGCCCAGGTGCCCACACTGCTGTTAAGATGGCCCTGCTGCCTAGAAATGAACACAGTGATTGGCATATATCTACTGCTGGACACCACTCATAGAATGATTAACCTGTTATTTTTTGAATCAATGTTCTTGTTTTTTTTCCCCTAAACATTATATGTATTTGTTTATTTATTTATTTACAGTTTTTTATATAGCTCAGCAGATTCCGTTACGCTTTACAATAGTAGACAGTGATAAAACAAACTGGGTAATGACAGACAGACTTGGGGGTTAGAGGGCCCTGCTGCAAGCTTACAATTTATTACATCATAATACACTTCAACATATTTAACAGTTAATATATTGGCTTATCTTTGGCATAATTATATGCTGTAATGCAGCCCAATCATGTTCCCAGTATAGGGGATGCAACACTGTTTTTCTGTCAATAAACATGATATGTAAAATGATACATTAGACAGTTTACACTTACTTGTAATACTTATTGTAACAGTTACTGTTTTTCAATAACAGACTGCAACAGTTATTTCTTATTTATATACACAGGATTGTCTATCTTTGTATATGCACTGCAAAGAGAGCAGCATAAATCCAATTTCATGTATTTCAGTGACACTGTGTGAAATATAACACTGCATAGTGGCCCTTAATCAGACCTGATCGCAGTACAATTTTGTTCTCAAAATGGGCAAAAAAATGCTGGACTACAGGTGGGGCAGATGTAACATGTGCAGAGAGATTTAAGGTGGCCATACATCTACAGATTTATTGTCCGATCTGTCTGGTTGGAACAAAATCCTGGTAAAAGATGATAGCAAATGAAAGTTGACCATTTGCTTTGAAATGCTGAAAAACTGTCATTCAGATATTACCAGCTGTTTGTTCCAACCGGCCCAGTCTGACAATCGATCTGTAGATGTATGGCCACCTTTAGATTTGTGTGAGTTATTTTGTTTCTGTGCAAGGTAAATACCGGCTGCATTACTTTTACACTGTAATTTAGATTTCAGTTTCAACACACCCCACCCAAATTTAACTCTCTCAGCATGTTACATCTGCCCCACCTGCAATGCAGCATTTGTTTTGCCCATTTTGAGAACACATTTGTACTGGGATCAGGTCTGATTAAGGGCTATTATGCAGTGTTATATTTCACACAGTGTCACTGAAATTCCATTTAGAGTATTCGTGCTTCTTCTATTATAAACATGTTCAGGAGAAAACACACAATATTCACAATTGTGACCATGAAAATGGGTCAATTATTAGGGATTTTTTCTCCCACCAAAGTCAGTCACTTTGCACTAGGACAAGCTCGTACTCTCTTTTACTATGCTAAAGTATATTAATGAACCACTCTAAGACATCCTGACATAATTATAACTAGATCGGAGCATCTTCATAGTTTTCGTAATTTTCACCAAAAAAGTGAAACTTTAGGCCTCTTGCCAGAACAGAAGATGTTGACTCAGATCAAAAAGCTTTTGCACATTTCTTATTCAAGTCAAGTCACAACTTTTCCACACTAGCCGATTTAGAATTTCTCAATTTCAGTTTTTTCACTCCGCCCTAATATATATATATATATATAAATATATATATATATATATATATATATATATATATATATATATATATATATATATATATATTACCGGAGGAATCCATAGCCATGAATATATAAATGATAAAAATATAATATTAATGGATTGATGTGTGGCGCCACTTGTGAGTCTTTATTGGTGTATATGAATATACATATACTATCACCCCTTACTTCCAAGGGTGTCAGCTATCCCTTAAATATAGAAAGCAATGGTAAGTTACTATATATAAATATATAAATCCAAAGGAGACAGCACTCAGGAGGCGGTTGTAGGTAAAGCAGAAAACGTCTGTATTAAAAGACTAGCTTTCGGGGTGTGACCCCCTTCATCAGGTACAGACAACAACAGTGACATATAACACTCACCTCTATATAGTCACCATCAACCTCGACCGCCCCCGCACGCTGCCAGCAGTTCCGGCGCACACACAGAAAGTGCGCGTCATCGTGTATCCGGCCAGCAATGGATAGGGTTGCCTGGCAACAAAAGCAGCTTGCGTTTCACTGATCAAAGTGAAGACGCATAATCAGGAAGGAGCCGCTTGCAAGCGGCGAGGGGGGCCCAGGCTGTGGAGAACAAGGCACATTATCAGTACATATGAAAAAAACAAGTTACAAAGAAAAACAAATATAAGAAAAACACATATAAAAACCGTATATGCAAAAATGTACATGCGCATAAAAAAATTACACATGTACACAAAATGACATATATAAGACAAAAAGCTATTTACAACAAGCATGATTACATGATGGCATTCCAATTAATTTTATCGTTTAGACCTCGTGGATGAGTTACATCCAATCTCAGAATCCATTGGGATTCAAGTCTCAGGAGTTGTCTGGCGCGATCACCTCTGCGTAAGGATTCTTTAATGTGATCGATTATAAAATACTTGAGGGATGCCAATGGGTGACCCAACGTTTTAAAGTGGCGCGCCACAGGCTGGTCGATGTTCCTGCCACGTAGTGACAGGTCGATCGCCGATCTGTGTTGCCCCATACGCACTCTGAAGGGGCAAGTGGTCTGGCCCACATAGTAAAGCCCACAGGGGCACACTATAATATATACCACGAATGCAGTACGGCATGATACCACATGGCGAATTTGATATTCCTTATCAATATGTGGATGTTTAAAACTTTTGCAGGTGATCATGTGATTACAAGTGACGCAATTTAAACAGCTATAACAGCCAGCAGCTTTAAAGGTGGTATTCGGGGCACGTGGAATACCCATCCCAGTAATTTCAGTTTTAACTAACCTATCCCGCAGATTAGGGCCACATATATATATATATATATATATATATATATATATATATATTCTATACAAACTTTTATTTATTAGTTGGCTATATGTGAATCTCACTGACCGCAGCACATCCGTGCCTCACTGACAGCAGCGCATCCCTACCTCACTGACAGCAGCGCATCCCTGCCTCACTGACCGCAGCACATCCCTGCCTCACTGACAGCAGTGCATCCCTGCCTCACTGACCGCAGCACATCCCTGCCTCACTGACAGCAGTGCATTCCTGCCTCACTGACAGCAGCGCATCCCTGCCTCACTGACAGCAGCGCATCCCTGCCTCACTGACAGCAGCGCATCCCTCCCTCACTGACAGCAGTGCATCCCTGCCTCACTGACAGAAGCGCATCCCTGCCTCACTGACAGCAGCGCATCCCTGCCTCACTGACCGCAGCGCATCCCTGCCTCACTGACAGCAGCGCATCCCTGCCTCACTGACAGCAGCGCATCCCTGCCTCACTGACAGCAGCGCATCCCTGACTCTCTGACAGCAGCGCATCCCTGCCTCACTGACCGCAGCGCATCCCTGCCTCACTGACAGCAGCGCATCCCTGCCTCATTGACCGCAGCGCATTCCTGCCTCACTGACCGCAGCGCATTCCTGCCTCACTGACCGCAGCGCATCCCTGCCTCACTGACCGCTGCGCATCCCGCCTCACTGACAGCAGCGCACCCCGCCTCACTGACAGCAGCGTCCTTCCTCACTGACAGCAGCACATCCCTGCCTCACTGACAGCAGCACATCCCTGCCTCACTGACAGCAGCACATCCCTGCCTCACTGACAGCAGCACATCCCTGCCTCACTGACAGCAGCACATCCCTGCCTCACTGACAGCAGCACATCCCTGCCTCACTGACAGCAGCACATCCCTGCCTCACTGACAGCAGCACATCTCTGCCTCACTGACAGCAGCACATCCCTGCCTCACTGACAGCAGCACATCCCAGCTTCACTGACAGCAGCACATCCCAGCTTCACTGACAGCAGCACATCCCAGCCGCACTGACAGCAACACATCCCTGCATCACTGACCACAGCACATCCCCGCATCACTGACCGCAGCACATCCCAGCCGCACTGACAGCAGCACATCCCTGCCTCACTGACAGCAGCACATCCCTGCCTCACTGACAGCAGCACATCCCTGCCTCACTGACAGCAGCACATCCCTGCCTCACTGACAGCAGCACATCCCTGCCTCACTGACAGCAGCACATCCCAGCCGCACTGACAGCAGCACATCCCTGCATCACTGACAGCAGCACATCCCTGCATCACTGACCACAGCACATCCCCGCATCACTGACCACAGCACATCCCAGCCGCACTGACAGCAGCACATCCCCACTGGACTCATACTGCATTACATCTGTCCCTGTGAGGCAATATTGGGATTATAATGTTATAATAATGCATACTATCCTTATAATAATAAGTAATAATAATTTTATTAATATAGCACTCTGTTTCTGATAGGACTCTTGGTGCTCACCACATAGAATCACCATAATACAGTACAGAAAGAATGGAGTGCAGAACAGCTTTTCATAAAATACAGAGAGCCCTGAGATACAAAAGGGGACACTAGGGAAATGCTGGGTAACAGGAAAGTCCAGAGCCTCTCGCACAGAGTTAGAGCCGCATGGCTAAAACGTGGCCTCCAGATGAAGTCCAACAGATTCTAGGTCCTGCTAATCAGATCACAGTAAGCCAGCGGGCAGCAGTGCAGGGTAGTAGTAGTAGTAGTAGTAGTAGTAGTACGTTTATTTATAAGGCGCCGCAAAGTGTCCGCAGCGGTACCTAGCGCCCTGTTCATGTGGGACTTTGTATAGTCAGCCAGTCTTGAAGGCGATTCATCATTTTTCTTTCTACTATCCTGGTGACACTGCTTGACCTTGGGATGTAGGAGGGTCCGAAGGAGCCAGGCACCTATGCTAAACTTTGAGAGAGAGGCAGGCTCCTCCCTTCTGCATCCCATGATTCCTCAGTTAGTTTTAGGTTCCCACAGGAGTGAGTGCTATGCTGAACGGGCTGCTACCAGAAGATGAGATAGGTGTTTGTTGTTTTATTATTTTTCACTTAGTTAGGTCAGGCACAGTGTGAGAATCCTCACTGACAGCGCAGCAGAGGCTGAGAGAAGTGCGTCCTGTCAGCGCCCTGTGTGCAGAGAGACACTGTCTGAAGGTGATAAGCTCCAGTACAGGGAGTTTTCAAGAGACAGCGCAGAGACGCAGTCACCTTTCCTTCGGATGAGGGTTTGCAGGACTTGTTAGGAGGGGCTTGGAAAACGCCAGATAAAAAGATCCTGATGCCTAAAAGGTATTTGAGTTTATACCCTATGCTGAGGAGTATGTTAAGTTGCGGGAAAAACTTCAACCGGAGTCTTGGCTTTGGCAGAGAAATTAAAAGCAGCCGCAGAATATTCTTGCGAGGCTGGTGAAGAGGCAGTCAAAATGCTGTGTCAAATATCAGCTGTTTCTGTGAATGCTAGAAGAGTTTTGTGGCTCAAGGCCGGAGAGGCTGACAATGAGTCCAAGAAATACTTTGAGGCTTTGGCTTTCAAGGGAGAATTACTTTTTAGCTCAGACTTGGAAGCCATTATTAGGCAAGCAACAGGTGGGAAGAGCACTTTTCTTCCTACACCAGCAGCAAAACAAGGTTCATCGAGGTTTGCTGCTTTTCGTTCTTCCTTTCGGCCCTCCTTTAGGGGAGGTGCGTCGTCCAGGGGTCAGTCCAGTAGAGGACGGTTGGCTGCTGGAAAAGGGAAAGCTTCAAAGTCCTGCTTCGGAGCCTCTACTAAGAAACAGGCTTCCAAAGGTGAGGATAAGCTCTCAGCATGACGGGTCAGAGACTCCCCAATCTGCACTCAGAGTGGGGTGGTCGCCTCTTGCAGTACCGGGACACTTGGACCTTGTTAGGTCAGGATCCTTGGGTCCTCAATGTGGTGTCCCAGGGGTACAGGATAAACCTGAAAGGGGTTCCTCCAAAAAGGTTCTTACCTACTCCGTTACCCGAAACTCCCTCAGAATAGCCCTTTTGGGGGCGGCAAAGTCTCTCCTGGAGAAGGGCGTGGTAGTTCCGGAAAGAAAGAAGGGGTTTTACTCCATTCTTTTCTTAGTACCAAAGCCGGACAATTCTTTCAGACCAATTTTGAATCTGAAGTCTCTGAATCTCCACTTGTGGGTGGACTATTTCAGGATGGAATCCCTGAGGTCGGTTCTGCTGTGCCTAGAACCAGGGGTATTACTAGCATCTATGGACATTCAAAATGCGTATTTACACATTCCCATTTGCAGAGAACATCAATCCTCACTGCGTTTTGCAATAGGGGATTTACACCTGCAGTTTCAAGCACTTCCCTTCGGGCTGTCTACAGGGCCAATGGTCCAGGGAGGAATCGTTATTACCGATAAATGTGCTGGAATTACATTTTGTGTGGCAGACACTGTCACAAGCGGAGGAAAGACTGAGGGGTTTACTCATTCGCATACAGTCGGACAATGCCACAGCTGTGGCATATTTGAATCACCAAGGGGGCACGCGCAGCAAATTAGCAATGGCAGAAGTCTCCAGGATTTTCCAGTGGGCAGAGAACAATGTTTCGGCCATCTCTGCTGTATTCATTCCAGGAATCTGGAATGTGGAGGCAGATTTCCTGAGCAGGGAGAAACTTCTGGAAGGCAAATGGGCATTACATCCCCACGTCTTTCAGGAGATTGTGGCTTGTTGGGGCCTTCCGGAAGTGGATTTGATGGCATCCAGGCATAATTGCCAAGTGCCCAGATTCTATATGAGGACCAGGGATTCTCTGGCTTGGGCAGTGGATGCCATGACAGTGCCCTGGAAGTTCGAGTTGGCTTATGTCTTCCCCCCATGTGCTATGATTGCCCGGGTGTTAAAGAGGGTGAAATCACTGGGGACATCCGAGTTTCTAGTAGCGCCGGATTAACCGAGAAGATCTTGGTACTTCAGCCTTCGGAGGTTGCCAACACAGTCGTGGCGTCTTCCTCTGCGACCAGACCTGCTCAGACAGGGTCCTTTTTATCATCAGGACCTAGCTTGATTAAATTTGACCTGGCTTGGCTCTTGAGACCTCTATCCTGAAGAAGGGGTTTTCAGATGCGGTCATATCTACCTTAAAAAGTGCTCTCGCACTGCTGAGCGCTTCTGAAAGAAATCACGCTCCCTTGCGGATTATCTCCATTTCAAATTCATTCTTTCCTCCTTCAGCTCTGCCCTTGCTCTGGCCAAGGAATCCTACTTTAAGTCCCTCATCCTTTCCCAATCATCCAATCCCCGCAGGCTCTTCGCCACCTTCAACTCCTTGCTCTCCCCCCCTCCTCCAGCTCTTCCGTCCTCCATCGTAGCCGCTGATTTTGCTACCTACTTTTCAACCAAAATCTCCTCTCTCAGGACTGCCATCACTGCTGCCATGACCTCACCCTCTCCCTCCTCCCCTCCTACATCTCCACTCCCCTCCTTCCAACCCCTGTCCTCATTTTACCCCACCACTGCTGCTGAAGTCCACTCTATCCTTCAATCCGCTTCTCCCTCCACCTGCCCGCTCGATCCTATCCCCTCCAATATTATCCGTCGTCTCAGTCTGCTCTCACCTGGCTCACCTCTTTAATCTTTCCCTATCCTCTGGGATCTTCCCTTCCTCCTTCAAACACGCTCTTGTCTCCCCAATTCTCAAAAAGACAAATCTGGACCCCAACTACAGGCCCATCTCCCTCCTCCCTTTTGCCTCCAAACTCCTAGAACGTCTGACCTATAATCGTCTCCTAAGCCACCTTACTGCTAACTCCATTCTAGACCCCCTCCAATCCGGGTTCCGCCCTTTACATTCCACTGAAACTGCCCTGACCAAAGTCACTAACTATCTACTATCGGCTAAATCCAAAGGCCTCTTCTCTATCCTCATCCAGCTTGATCTGTCGGCTGCCTTTGACACTGTTGACCACCCTCTCCTGCTCAACACCCTCCGCTCCTTTGGCATCACTGGCACGGTTTTCTCCTGGTTCACCTCATACCTCTCCGATCGCTCCTTCTCCGTCTCCACTCCGAGCTCCTCCTCTCCTACTACCCCCCAGCCAGTCGGTGTTCCCCAAGGGTCAGTCCTTGGCCCTCTCCTCTTCTCCCTCTACACCACCTCTCTGGGCACCCTCATCAGCTCCTATGGTTTTCATTACCACCTTTATGCTGATGATACCCTAATCTATCTCTCCTCCCCCGACTTATCCCCATCACTCCTGTCCAAGGTCTCCGAATGCCTCACGGCCATCTCAGCCTGGATGACTCAACGCCTCCTGAAACTAAACATGGCTAAAACTGAACTTCTAATCTTCCATCCCCCAAACATCCCCTCTTCTCCCACTATCTCCATCAGCATTGGTGAAACCGAGATCACGTCCACCGACCAAACGCGCTGCCTCGGTGTCATCATTGACTCCTCCCTCTCTTTCACCCCCCACATTCGTGCTCTCTCACAGTCATGCCGCTTTCACCTACGCAACATCTCACGCATCAGACCATTCCTCTCCACTGACGCGACAAATTCTCATTCACTCTCTTGTCATCTCCCGCCTTGACTACTGCAACATCCTTCTCTCTGGGCTACCTCTCACCCGCCTCGCACCTCTCCAATCCATTCTTAACGCTGCTGCTAGGCTCATCTTCCTCTCCCGCCGCTCTACCTCCGCCTCGCCCCCCTGTTTATCTCTTCACTGGCTCCCCATTCCTTTCCGAGTTCTCTTTAAACTCCTCACCACCACCTACAAGGCTCTCTCCTCCTCCACAGCTCCCTACCTCTCTTCACTGATCTCTATCCACACTCCCTCCCGTCCTCTTCGCTCCATCGCTGACCGCCGACTGACCTCTCACCTAATCACCTCCTCCCACTCCCGTGTCCAAGACTTCTCTCGCGCTGCCCCCCTGCACTGGAACAACCTCCCGCCACCCATCAGGCTATCTGATTCCCTTACCTCCTTCAAGCGCTCCCTCAAAACCCACTTTTTTCGACTAGCCTATCCCTCCTCCTAACCTCTTTTGATCTTCCTATCCTGCCTCCGTTCCCCTCCGTTCCTACTTATCCAATTGTATTTCGTTCGTCCACCCACCTATTTTTAGTATGTTAACTCTTATGAGCAGGGCCCTCCTTTCTCACGTACTCACCCTTCCTCATTACCTCACCTGTGCTCCTGTCCTGTTCTTCCCTTCCTCTACTTCATCTTCAGTCTCCTTGACAATTTTGACACCTACTTCTGAACTGATGCTGATTTTAGTTCTACCAGCTATACCCCTATTTATACTGTATCTTTCAACACACCCTGTACGTTACCTTGTAATTTGTTTTTTTTGTTTGCTATGTACGGCGCTGCGGACACTTTGCGGCGCCTTATAAATAAACGTACTACTACTACTACTACCATGATAAATGCTAGAAAACCGCTCTCTTCAAAGAACTACTGTATTATAGAGTTTGGAAAATATACATTAGATGTACAAAAGGTTCACACTTCTCGGTTTAAGATTTCAAGACTGCATGAATTCCTAAAGGATGGTTTCTCTTTTGGATGGAGTCTTCAGTCCTTGAAGGTACAAATTTCGGCCTTGATCTATATATTTTCAAAAGAAAGTGGCCTTGATACCAGAGGCGCAGACTTTTCTACAAGGTGTTACTCGGCTGAAGCCTCCTTATAAGCGACCTGTAGCACCATGGGATTTATCCTTGGTGTCGTTCCTGCAGAAACCTCCGTTTGAACCCTCAAGGTCGGCTGACCTAAAATTTGGGGAAGGATGTGGTGTGAGTCCTCACATTGACCCCAGTGCAGTGTGTGTGTGTGTGTGTGTGGGGGGGGGGCAGACAATAGGGGCAGGATGTGGTGTGAGTCCTCACATCGGCCCCAGTGCAGTGGGGGGGGCAGACAATGGAGGAAGGATGGGGTGTGAGTCCTCACATCGGCCCCAGTGCAGTGGGGGGGGGGGGCAGACAATGGGGGCAGGATGTGGTGTGAACCCATGACCCCAGCTATGCACAAGCCTCCATACTGTAACCTATATCTCTGTACGTTAACACACATGCACCGGATCTGATTACCACCCCAGCTGTTCCGATTACACCGCTCCTGACCGGTTTGGTACCGTACCCGCATTCTCTGCGCTGTAATGTGCTGCTCTATTTTACCCATATTTTTGATAAGTTGACAGGTGCAATATTCCCCCTCACCCAGTGCCCATGGCAGCGATTATTGTTCCTCTCCCTGACATGATCAGGTACTATACAGAGCCCCAGACCCACAGCCTGTTCCTCAATGATCTCTCCCATCTCCCTGGTTATGTAACAGCCAGTGTGTCGGCCGGGGCTCGGAGAGACAGCACAGTTCTGTTGCTGGTTATTAATTTAATTGGCAGCGGAGGGAATTGAAGCAGTGAGAGACGGCTAAATTTGGGAGTGTTACATGATTGTAGCTGTGTGTTGGGAACATATTGCGGGAGGAAAAGACAAGCTGTCACTTGTAGAGACATTACAGCGGAGCAGAGTAGATGGGGATGAATTCGTTCTGTTCCTGCCTATTCCTGGTCACTTTCCCCCATTACCTGCTTATATTGCTGTGAACCGGCTCTCACCACATTGTCACAGGCTAGATACAGTGTGTTATTCCATTGTACAGTGATACAGGTGCACACGTCCCCCCTCCCCGCTAGTTCTGGGAATATAACATGACATCAGCATGTGCCTGTGGTGAGGGACTGTATCCCTGGCAGGAAATGAAGGTGATGGAGGACAGGAACAGGACATGTTTAGAAACTTCTTCTTCATTATGATAAAGGGGGAAATTTAGTAAAATACTACTGGCTACGAATACGCCTATTCATAGCAATTTGTATTTCCGAATTTACAAAGTCCGGTATAGGGGCATTCATATTCCAGGTGTATTCGTATACGAATCAACATTCATCCGAATGATCCGTGATTCATATGTAAAATACAGCCAGTATTTGACCCGATAATACGCCTGGAATATACTCCAGGATGAAGCCTGCATGGATCAGTCAGATCTGTGTAGGTTTTTCTGCGCAAAAAAGCAAAAATAAAAAATAATAATTAAAAATCAGCCCCACACTCAAAGAGGCTCAAGGGCCAGTCCTGGTTTTCAAAATATGGGGGACAAACAGCCAGCAGGGCAATGCCACAGCTGGGGGAGACTTTTTATACAAGTCACCACGGCCAAAGCATTATCCCCCTGTTCAGCCTGGTCTGGGAGCATGGGGAAGTGGGGACCCCCCAATGGAGGGGTCCCCTCCCCCCGCCAGAACTACCCCAGTCTGGAAAGAAGCCCGGGGCTGTCCCCGGTGCCTCAGGGCAGTGGGCACCTGGCTGAATTAGGTGTAAAATTAGAGACTAAGGGGCCCATTTATCAAACCATATTTACGGCTAAATCCCTGAAAACACACGTTTTCAGGGTTTAGCCGCAAATATTAAGTATCTCCTAAATGTATCATAGGAGGACCGCAGCAGGAATCTCCGATCCCTACTGCGATCCCCCCTGCACCGCCGGCCGCATCCCCCATAGTTTTCTATGGGGGATGCAAAGCTGCCCGATGTATCAACATTGGCCAGCCGGGCATCGCACCCCTGGGCTATCGCCATTCTGATATGGCGATAGCCCATTGTAGCCTATGGCTACACATCGCACTGCCCGACCGGCAGTGCGGTCGCGGGGTGGGGGGGTGTGTGGGGGTCAGCAGGGTCGCACGCGCGGGGTGGGGGTCAGCGTGTAACCGCGCATGCGCAGCCCCCCCAGTTTACGGCTCTGGGCATTGCAGGGACAGGCTCCTTTCGGAGCCCTGTCCCTGCGCCTAGCGGGTAATACATTAGGGCAAAATTATCGCATTTTACAATGCGATCCTGGGTGGTAATATTCCGCCCAGTTCGCATTGTAAATGCGATCAATGATAAATGGGGGCCTAAATCATTAAAGGGCCCGCTGGTACTTGTAGTTCTACAAAATAACTAATAGTGAAATAATACACGCACACATAGGACTGTAACATTTTATTACATGCTGCAAACATTCACACTATACTCCCCTACTGGGCCGATTGATGGCCTGTCCGCTTCTCCAGTAGAAGTCTATACAGGTATCTGTGGAAGGATTTTATACTTACTGAGGCATCCGGCAAAGATCGCGTCCTCTTGGTTCCATGTAGCATCTACCGAACCGGGTGTAGTGGAGAATGTGTTTGTTTACATTCTCGGCTCCTCCCCTGAACTGCAGGATTGGCCTGCCTCAGCCAATCAAAAGCCAAGTTTGGCATCCTGATTGGATGGGGGGCTGGTTTTGGGTGGAACTGAGAATGTAAACATTCTCGGTTTCAGTTGTTAATGGTTACTCGTTGTTTGTTTTTACGTGCCGTTGATGCCTTTATTGGAACCAAGAGGACTTGATCTTCGCCAATGGACTTGGTAAGTATAATTTTCTTCGACAGGTACCCAAATGGAGTCTACTGGAGAAGGGGACAGACAGTCATTGGACCAATAGGTAAGTATAGTGTGAATGTTTGTAACCTATAATAAACTTGTACTGTTCTACGTGTGTATTATTTAACTATTTGTAATGTTGTAGAACTACAAGTACCAGCGGGCCCTTTATTGCCCTGCATGCTGGGACTTGTGGTTCTCAATGTCCCTGCATGCAGTGCAGGCTTGCTAGGACTTGTAGTTCCTCAACATTCCACAATAGTTTAATTTTCTTTTTTTTATACACTTAAAGCATCAGCCCGGTGCCCACTGTCCTGGGGCATTGGGGACAGCCCCGGGCTTCAGCCTGGGCTAGGGGTATCCTGGAGGGGGGGGGGGGGCACTCCCTTCAGGGTCCCTTTCTGGGCTAATCAGTCAGGGGCCAATATTTTTGGCCCCTGAATTTCTATAGCCAGGACCTGGGGCTGGTTATAGCATTTTTTCTATTATTTTTTTTGTCTTTATTTACACTTCACAACATTACAATGCTGCCACTGCATTCATATTTGGTGGCCATATATATGTATACGACCCATTTCGAATACGAATGGATACGAACGGCTACGACATCGGAAAATACGAATGAAAAGAATACGTCAGCTTTGTAAATTTGACATATTTTTCATTCATATTTTTGGGTGGGATATGGCCAATCCCGTTACCCCTTTGTACAGTGATCAGCCGTATTTGGCCGGGATTAGTAAATTTCCCCCTGTCTCTGCTAGGTAGCACATCTCATTATGAGTAGCTACGGTGTGCAGTCCAGGCCCCCTGCCCTTAATAGTTAGTTGTTACCAGGCCCCCACAAACTGTTGCAAGGGAGGGCAATGTTTATCTGGACTTGTGTCTGATCAGGGGTTGTGTGTTGTGTGCTGTGGGGAGGGTATCCAACTCCCGGATCAATACCCCAATGCTCCTGAGATGCTAGGAAGGAGCAGCCAGTGAGCACATGATGCTGTGGGTAGGAGGCACCCACAGGCAGCTCGCAGGAAAGCAGTGACAGAACCTCAGAACACGTTCTCCAGCTGGTCCTGTGGATGTGATGATGCCAGTCTGCTTCCACTGCTGAGCCACCTGCACCCAGAATGGGAATTTAGCTATAGCGCTCCGACAACGAGTCAGTTCCACAAACTCCACAAAGTGAGGGAATTAGCCGGAGTTATCCTGAAATCTCCACCTGCAAAGCCAGCAAAGCATGGACTGCTGTCACGTATGTACACCCGATTCCTAAGCATGTGTACTAGCCTTTGGTAATGTAACTGAGGGTGTGAGTCCGGACTTCTAGCCAGAGTCAGTGTGTTCTAAGCTTTTGTTTCATCTCATTGGTATTGATTCTGTTGCTGTGGTTATAAGCGTGTGTGGGTGTAACAGGACTAATAGCAGCAGAATTCCGTGCCCTGGCTGGGAGAACGTTATCTGCCAGGGTCTCTGCCTCTTATGTCTTTCTTAGTAGAGCTGATCAGATCATTTCCAGACTGACGGGGATGTCAGTGTAAGTCTCCTGGTACTGTATCTGTCAGTGTAAATCTCCTGGTACTGTATCTGTCAGTATAAATCTCCTGGTACTGTATCTGTCAGTGTAAATCTCCTGGTACTGTATCTGTCAGTATAAATCTCCTGGTACTGTATCTGTCAGTATAAATCTCCTGGTACTGTATCTGTCAGTATAAATCTCCTGGTACTGTATCTGTCAGTCTAAATCTCCTGGTACTGTATCTGTCAGTATAAATCTCCTGGTACTGTATCTGTCAGTATAAATCTCCTGGTACTGTATCTGTCAGGATAAGTCTCCTGGTACTGCATCTGTCAGGATAAGTCTCCTGGTACTGCATCTGTCAGTACACATCTCCTGGTACTGTATCTGTCAGTACACATCTCCTGGTACTGTATCTGTCAGTATAAGTCTCCTGGTACTGTATCTGTCAGTACACATCTCCTGTTACTGTATCTGTCAGTATAAGTCTCCTGGTACTGTATCTGTCAGTATAAGTCTCCTGGTACTGTATCTGTCAGTATAAGTCTCCTGGTACTGTATCTGTCAGTATAAATCTCCTGGTACTGTATCTGTCAGTGTAAATCTCCTGGTACTGTATCTGTCAGTGTAAATCTCCTGGTACTGTATCTGTCAGTGTAAATCTCCTGGTACTGTATCTGTCAGTATAAGTCTCCTGGTACTGTATCTGTCAGTATAAATCTCCTGGTACTGTATCTGTCAGTGTAAATCTCCTGGTACTGTATCTGTCAGTGTAAATCTCCTGGTACTGTATCTGTCAGTATAAATCTCCTGGTACTGTATCTGTCAGTATAAATCTCCTGGTATAGTATCTGTCAGTGTAAATCTCCTGGTACTGTATCTGTCAGTGTAAATCTCCTGGTACTGTATCTGTCAGTGTAAATCTCCTGGTACTGTATCTGTCAGTACACATCTCCTGGTACTGTATCTGTCAGTATAAGTCTCCTGGTACTGTATCTGTCAGTATAAATCTCCTGGTACTGTATCTGTCAGTATAAGTCTCCTGGTACTGTATCTGTCAGTACACATCTCCTGGTACTGTATCTGTCAGTATAAGTCTCCTGGTACTGTATCTGTCAGTATAAATCTCCTGGTACTGTATCTGTCAGTGTAAATCTCCTGGTACTGTATCTGTCAGTATAAATCTCCTGGTACTGTATCTGTCAGTATAAGTCTCCTGGTACTGTATCTGTCAGTACACATCTCCTGGTACTGTATCTGTCAGTATAAGTCTCCTGGTACTGTATCTGTCAGTACACATCTCCTGGTACTGTATCTGTCAGTGTAAATCTCCTGGTACTGTATCTGTCAGTATAAGTCTCCTGGTACTGTATCTGTCACTGTAAATCTCCTGGTACTGTATCTGTCAGTGTAAATCTCCTGGTACTGTATCTGTCAGTATAAATCTCCTGGTACTGTATCTGTCACTATAAATCTCCTGGTACTGTATCTGTCAGTGTAAATCTCCTGGTACTGTATCTGTCAGTGTAAGTCTCCTGGTACTGTATCTGTCAGTGTAAGTCTCCTGGTACTGTATCTGTCAGTATAAGTCTCCTGGTACTGTATCTGTCAGTACACATCTCCTGGTACTGTATCTGTCAGTATACATCTCCTGGTACTGTATCTGTCAGTATACATCTCCTGGTACTGTATCTGTCAGTATACATCTCATGGTACTGTATCTGTCAGTATAAATCTCCTGGTACTGTATCTGTCAGTATAAGTCTCCTGGTACTGTATCTGTCAGTATAAGTCTCCTGGTACTGTATCTGTCAGTATAAATCTCCTGGTACTGTATCTGTCAGTATAAATCTCCTGGTACTGTATCTGTCAGTAGGGGGTTATCAGTTACAATTATATGTGCAGGGGTAATATGTGGTTTGGTAGGTGTGTGTGGTTAGAGAAGGGGGTTATCAGTTACAATTATATGTGCAGGGGTAATAGGTCGTTTGGTAGGTGGGTGTGGTTAGAGTAGGGGGTTATCAGTTACAATTAGATGTGATGGGGTAATATGTGGTTTGGTAGGTGGGTGTGGTTAGAGTAGGGGATTATCAGTTACTACAATTATATGTGCAGGGGTAATATGTGGTTTGGTAGGTGGGCGTGGTTAGAGTAGGGGGTTATCCGTTACTACAATTAGATGTGATGGGGTAATATGTGGTTTGGTAGGTGGGTGTGGTTAGAGTAGGGGGTTATCAGTTACTACAATTAAATGTGCAGGGGTAATATGTGGTTTGGTAGGTGGGTGTGGTTAGAGTAGGGGGTTATCAGTTACTACAGTTAGATGTGTAGGAGTGATAGGTGGTTTGGTAGGTGGGTGTGGTTAGAGTAGGGGGTTATCAGTTACTACAATTAGATGTGCAGGGGTAATATGTGATTTGGTAGATGGGTGTGGTTAGAGTAGGGGGTTATCAGTTACTACAATTAGATGTGCAGGGGTAATATGTGGTTTGGTAGGTGGGCGTGGTTAGAGTAGGGGGTTATCAGTTACTACAATTAGATGTGCAGGGGTAATATGTGGTTTGGTAGATGGGTGTGGTTAGAGTAGGGGGTTATCAGTTACTACAATTAGATGTGCAGGGGTAATATGTGGTTTGGTAGGTGGGTGTGGTTAGAGTAGGGGGTTATCAGTTACTACAATTATATGTGTAGTGGTAATAGGTGGTTAGGTAGGTGGGTGTGGTTAGAGTAGGGGGTTATCAGTTACTACAATTAGATGTGCAGGGGTAATATGTGGTTTGGTAGGTGGGTGTGGTTAGAGTAGGGGGTTATCAGTTACAATTAGATGTGCAGGGGTAATATGTGGTTTGGTAGATGGGTGTGGTTAGAGTAGGGGGTTATCAGTTACAATTAGATGTGCAGGGGTAATATGTGGTTTGGTAGGTGGGTGTGGTTAGAGTAGGGGGTTATCAGTCACAATTAGATGTGCAGGGGTAATATGTGGTTTGGTAGGTGGGCGTGGTTAGAGTAGGGGTTATCAGTTACAATAAGATGTGCAGGGGTAATATGTGGTTTGGTAGATGGGTGTGGTTAGAGTAGGGGGTTATCAGTTACTACAATTAGATGTGCAGGGGTAATATGTGGTTTGGTAGGTGGGCGTGGTTAGAGTAGGGGGTTATCAGTTACTACAATTAGATGTGATGGGGTAATATGTGGTTTGGTAGATGGGTGTGGTTAGAGTAGGGGGTTATCAGTTACTACAATTATATGTGTAGTGGTAATAGGTGGTTAGGTAGGTGGGTGTGGTTACATAGTTGCATGCTCCTCTCCTTGCTCCTTACTTCCTATCAAAGAGTGAAATGGCGCCAGTGCCCCTTTATATAGGGGGTGTGATGCATAATGGAGGGGACAGAGGTGGGCCAATAGGTTAGGGGGTTCTTAGTCATGCGGAGACAGTCTTGTAAATCGCACTCCGGTTGGTCCAAAACTCGCACATGACCGGCAGAAGAAATCACACTTTTATGTGTCATAAAATCGCACCACTTTGCTGCAAATCGCACTACATCGCACTTTTCAGCCTCCAAAGTGCATCCCATTAAATATGCGATTTATTACTAAAAAATGCGATTTCAGAAAGTGCAAAGAGCGGCGATGTGGAGCGAGATAAAAAAAATGAGCTTTCATCTCATCCCATAGAATGTCACCCCTCGTGTGGCATAAACCAGAATTACCACTAGAGTCCATGTGTAACATAAACCAGAATTACCACTAGAGTCCTTGTGTGTCTGTAACTGCGGTCAATAACAATTGTGTGTCTGTAACTGCGGTCAATAACAATTGTGTGTCAGTAAATGCAGTCAGTAACATTCGTATGTCAGTAACTGCAGTGAGTAATCTGTGTGTCAGTAACATTTGTGTGTCACTAATATCTGTGTCAGTAACGTCTGTATGTCAGTAACATCTGTGTGTGTCAGTCATTGCGGTCAGTAACATCTGTGTGTCAGTAATGTCTGTGTGTCAGTGACATCTTTGTTTCAGTAACATCTGTAAGTCACTAATAACTGTGTTAGTAAAGTCTGTATGTCAGTAACATCTGTGTGTCAGTAACTGTGGTCAGTAACGTATGTGTGTAAGTAACATCTGTGTGTTAGTAACAACTGTATGTCACAAATATATGTGTGTCAGTAACATTTGTATGTCAGTAACAGCAGTCAGTAATCTGGGTGTCAGTAACATCTCTATGTCACTAATATCTGTGTGTCAGTAACATTCGTATGTCAGTAACTGCAGTCAGTAATCTGTGTGTCATTAATATCTGTGTCAGTAACGCCTGTGTGTCACTAATATCTGTGTCAGTAACGCCTGTGTGTCACTAATATCTGTGTCAGTAAAGTATGTATGTCAGTAACATCTGTGTGTGTCAGTAAGGTCAGTAATATCTGTGTGTCAGTGACATCTGTGTGTCAGTAACATATTTGTGTCAGTAACTGTGGTCCGTGACGTCTTTCTGTCAGTAACATCTGTGTGTGTCATTAACGTCTGTGTGTGTCAGTAACATCTGTGTGTCAGTGACATCTTTTTGTCAGTGACATCTGTGTGTCAGTGACGTCTGTGTGTCAGTAACATTCGTATGTCAGTAACTGCAGTCAGTAATTTGTGTCAGTGACATCTGTGTGTCACTAATATCTGTGTCAGTAACACCTGTGTGTCACTAATATCTGTGTCAGTAACGTATGTATGCCAGTAACATCTGTGTGTGTTAGTAAGGTCAGTGACATCTGTGTGTCAGTAACGTCTGTGTATCAGTGACATCTTTGTGTCAGTGACATCTGTGTGTCAGTAACGTCTGTGTGTCAGTTACATCTTTGTGTCAGTAACTGCGGTCCGTGACGTCTTTCTGTGAGTAACATCTGTGTGTCAGTAATGTATGTATGTCAGTAACATCTGTGTGTGTTAGTAAGGTCAGTGACATCTGTGTATGTTAGTAAGGTCAGTGACATCTGTGTGTGTTAGCAAGGTCAGTAACATCTGTGTGTCAATGACATCTGTGTGTCAGTGACATCTGTGTGTGTTAGTAAGGTCAGTAACATCTTTGTGTCAGTGACATCTGTGTGTCAGTGACGTCTGTGTGTCAGTAACGTCTGTGTGTCAGTTACATCTTTGTGTCAGTAACTGCGGTCCGTGACGTCTTTCTGTGAGTAACATCTGTGTGTCAGTAACATCTGTGTGTGTTAGTAAGGTCAGTAACATCTGTGTGTGTTAGTAAGGTCAGTAACATCTGTGTGTGTTAGTAAGGTCAGTAACATCTGTGTGTGTTAGTAAGATCAGTAACATCTGTGCGTCAGTGACATCTTTGTGTCAGTGACGTCTGTGTGTCAGTAACATTTGTATGTCAGTAACTGCAGTCAGTAATCTGTGTGTCAGTGACATCTGTGTGACACTAATATCTGTGTCAGTAACGCCTGTGTGTCACTAATATCTGTGTCAGTAACGTATGTATGCCAGTAACATCTGTGTGTGTTAGTAAGGTCAGTGACATCTGTGTGTCAGTAACGTCTGTGTGTCAGTGACATCTTTGTGTCAGTGACATCTGTGTGTGTTAGTAAGGTCAGTAACATCTGTGTGTGTTAGTAAGGTCAGTAACATCTGTGTGTCAGTGACATCTGTGTGTGTTAGTAAGGTCAGTAACATCTGTGTGTGTTAGTAAGGTCAGTAACATCTGTGTGTGTTGGTAAGGTCAGTAACATCTGTGTGTGTTGGTAAGGTCAGTAACATCTGTGTGTGTTAGTAAGGTCAGTAACATCCGTGTGTGTGTTAGTAAGGTCAGTAACATCTGTGTGCGTGTTAGTAAGGTCAGTAACATCTGTGTGTCAGTAACATCTACCCAAGGCTTTGTGCATACAGGAAGCCTCATCTCTTGGATGTCTGAGGGTTGTCAGAGTGGCGGGTGGATTGACGCCTGTCTAGTGTTTATCCCCACTGTGGACCTCCGTCATAGAACAGATGTATAGTGTAACCCACCTGCAGTACACACCAGCACAGACAGCGTGACATTCTGCGCTGAGTGGAACCACTGAACAGTATAATCAGGCATTATTCATGAAAAATACACAAAATACATTCAGCAAAGTGCGGTATGCTGATTCCATGCAATTCTCGCACAAAGGAAATATAATGTGTGTCATTCTTCTGCCTCAGAGCTGTGTAATTACACAGGCACAGAACGCGCCTTCTCTGCTCCCCGAGAGCCTTTCACTTGTGTGTGTTCAATGACATTTTACAGTATAGGTAACACTAGCAGCTAATGCCGGAAACACTGTGACAAAGCACCGCCAGGCGCAAGAGCTGCGTTATCATATGACGGTAGACATTGTACGGTGACTCCTCATCCTTATCATATATCTGGCTGAGCCATATATTGTACAGTGACACAGACTCATCATCCTTCTTATATGGCGGCAGAGTGTTCGGCTGAGTCACTCGTTGTCCTTATCATATGACGGTAGAGTGTTTGGCTGAGTCACACATTGTACAGTGACAGAGACTAGTTGTCCTTATCATATGGCGACAGAGTGTTCAGCTGAGTCACACATTGTACAGTGACAGAGACTCGTTGTCCTTATCATATGGCGACAGAGTGTTCAGCTGAGTCACACATTGTACAGTGACAGAGACTCGTTGTCCTTATCATATGACGGTAGAGTGTTTGGCTGAGTCACACATTGTACGGTGACACAGACTCATCGTCCTTATTATATGGCGGCAGGGTGTCCAGCTGAGTCACACATTGCACAGTTACACAGACTCATCGTCCTTATCATATGGCGGCAGAGTGTCCAGCTGAGTCACACATTGCACAGTTACACAGACTCATCGTCCTTATCATATGGCGGCAGAGTGTCCAGCTGAGCCACATATTGTACAGTGACACAGACTCATCATCCTTATTATATGGCGGCACAGTGTTCGGCTGAATCACACATTGTACAGTGACAGAGACTCATCGTCCTTATCATATGGCAGCAGGGTGACAGGCTGAGTCACACATTGTACAGGGACAGACTCATCATCCTTATCATATGGCGGCAGGGTGTCCGGGTGAGTCACACATTGTACAGTGAAACAGACTCATTGTCCTGATCATATGGCGGCAGGGTGTTCTGCTGAGTCGCACATTGTACAGTGACGCAGACTCATCATCCTTATCAGATGGCGGCAGAGTGTTCGGCTGAGTCACACATTGTACAGTGACAGACTCATCGTCCTTATTATATCCCCTCTTCTCCCACTATCTCTATCAGCATTGGTGAAACAGAGATCACCTCCACCGACCAAACGCGCTGCCTCTGTGTCATCATTGACTCCTCCCTCTCTTTCACCCCCCCACATTCGTGCTCTCTCACAGTCTTGCCGCTTTCACCTACGCAACATCTCACGCATCAGACCATTCCTCTCCACTGACGCAACCAAAATTCTCATTCACTCTCTTGTCATCTCCCGCCTTGACTACTGCAACATCCTTCTCTCTGGGCTACCTCTCACTCGCCTCACACCTCTCCAATCCATTCTTAACGCTGCTGCTAGGCTCATCTTCCTCTCCCGCCGCTCTACCTCTGCCTCCACCCTCTGTCTATCTCTTCACTGGCTCCCCATTCCTTTCCGAGTTCTCTTTAAACTCCTCACCACCACCTACAAGGCTCTCTCCTCCTCCACCGCTCCTTACCTCTCTTCACTGATCTCTATCCACACTCCCTCCCGTCCTCTTCTCTCCATCGCTGACCGCCGACTGACCTCTCACCTAATCACCTCCTCCCACTCCCGTGTCCAAGACTTCTCTCGCGCTGCCCCCCTGCACTGGAACAACCTCCCGCCACCCATCAGGATTTCTGATTCCCTTACCTCCTTCAAGCGCTCCCTCAAAACCCACTTTTTTCGACTAGCCTATCCCTCCTCCTAACCTCTTTTGATCTTCCTATCCTGCCTCCGTTCCCCTCCGTTCCTACTTATCCAATTGTATTTCGTTCGTCCACCCACCTATTTTTAGTATGTTAACTCTTATGAGCAGGGCCCTCCTTTCTCACGTACTCACCCTTCCTCATTACCTCACCTGTGCTCCTGTCCTGTTCTTCCCTTCCTCTACTTCATCTTCAGTCTCCTCGACAATTTTGACACCTACTTTTGAACTGATGCTGATTTTATTTCTACCAGCAATACCCCTATTTATACTGTATTTTATCAACACACCCTGTACGTTACCTTGTCATTTGTTTTTTGTTTTCTATGTACGGCGCTGCGGACACTTTGTGGCGCCTTATAAACAAACGTACTACTACTACTATATGGCGGCAGAGTGATCGGCTGAGACACATTGTACAGTGACACAAACTCATTGTCCTTATTATATGGTGGCAGGGTGTCCAGCTGAGTCACTCATTGTACAGTTACACAGACTCATTGTCCTTATCATATGGCGGCAGAGTGTCCAGCTGAGTCACACATTGTACAGTGACACAGACTCATCATCCTTATTATATGGCGGCAGATTGTTTGGCTGAGTCACACATTGTACAGTGACACAGACTCATCGTCCTTATTATATGGCGGCAGAGTGTTCGGCTGTGTCACACATTGTACAGTGACAGAGACTCATTGTCCTTATCATATGGGGGCAGAGTGTCCAGCTGAGTCACACATTGTACAGTGACACAGACTCATCGTCCTTATCATATGATGGTAGAGTATGCGGCTGTCACACATTGTACAGTGACACAGACTCATCGTCCTTATCATATGATGGTAGAGTATGCGGCTGTCACACATTGTACAGTGACACAGGCTCATTGTCCTTATCATATGATGGTAGAGTATGCGGCTGTCACACATTGTACAGTGACACAGGCTCATTGTCCTTATCATATGATGGTAGAGTATGCGGCTGTCACACATTGTACAGTGACACAGACTCATCGTCCTTATCATATGATGGTAGAGTATGCGGCTGTCACACATTGTACAGTGACACAGACTCATCGTCCTTATCATATGATGGTAGAGTATGCGGCTGTCACACATTGTACAGTGACACAGACTCATCGTCCTTATCATATGATGGTAGAGTATGCGGCTGTCACACATTGTACAGTGACACAGACTCATCGTCCTTATCATATGATGGTAGAGTATGCGGCTGTCACACATTGTACAGTGACACAGGCTCATTGTCCTTATCATATGACAGCAGGGTGTCTTTCTGAGTCACACATTGTACAGTGGCAGACTCATTGTCCTTATCATATGGCGGCAGGGTGTCCGGCTGAGTCACACATTGTACAGTGACACAGACTCATCGTCCTTATCATATGATGGTAGAGTATGCGGCTGAATAACACATTGTACAGTGACACAGACTCATTGTCCTTATTATATGGCGGCAGAGTGTTCGGCTGAGTCACACATTGTACAGTGACAGAGACTCATCGTCCTTATCATATGGCAGCAGGTTGACTGGCTGAGTCACACATTGTACAGTGGCAGACTCATTGTCCTTGTTATATGGTGGCAGGGTGTCCAGCTGAGTCACACATTGTACAGTTACACAGACTCATCATCCTTATCATATGGTGGCAGGGTGTCCGGCTGAGTCACACATTGTACAGTGACACAGACTCATCGTCCTTATCATATGATGGTAGAGTATGCGGCTGAATAACACATTGTACAGTGACACAGACTCATTGTCCTTATTATATGGTGGCAGGGTGTCCGGCTGTATGTTGTGCATTCTGTATGTTGGTGTACAGTACACTGAGCATACTGTATGTTGGGGTCCAGTAAACTGGATGTTGGTACGCTGTACACTTGGTGTTTGGGTTCATGTTGGTGCTGTACAATTGGTTGGTATGCTGTACAATTGGTGTTGGGGTACAGTAAACTGGCTGTAGGTACTGTAGGCTGTACACCGGGTGTGTGGGTACACTAGATGTTGGATTACAATAAACTGGTGTGTTGGAGTACATTATACTGTCTGTTGGTATGCTGTACACTGGGTGTTGGATTACAGTAGACTGACTGATGGTTTGCTGTACAGTTGGTTTTGGGGTACAGTACATAGGCTCTTGGTTCACTGGATATATTCGTATACTGTATACCGGGTGTTGGGGTACACTGGATGTTGGGTTACAGTATACTGGTGTGTTGGGGTACAGTACATTGGCTGTTGGTATACTGATATATTGGTATACTGTACCCCGGGTGTTGGGGTACACTAGATGTTGGATTACAGTATACCGGTATGTTGGGGTACAGTACATTGGCTGTTGTTATACTGATATATTGGTATACTGAACATTGGGTGTTGGGGTACACTAGATGTTGAATTACAGTACACTGGTGTGTTGGGGTACATTACACTGGCAGTTGGTATGCTGTAAAGTTGGTGTTATGGTACAGTACATTGGCTGTTGGTATAATGATATATTGGTATACTGTACACTGGGTGTTGGGGTACACTAGATGTTGGGGTACAGTACACTGGCAGTTGGTATGTTGTACAGTTGGGGTACAGTACACTGGCAGTTGGTATACTGATATATTGGTACACTGGGTGTTGGTACACTAGATGTTGGGGCACAGTACACTGGCAGTTGGTATGCTGTACAGTTGGTGTTGTGGTACAGTACACTGGCAGTTGGTATGCTGTACAGTTGGTGTTGGGGTACAGTACACTGGCAGTTGGTATACTGATATATTGGTACACTGGGTGTTGGGTACACTAGATGTTGGGGTACAGTACACTGGCAGTTGGTATGCTGTACAGTTGGTGTTGGGGTACAGTACACTGGCAGTTGGTATGCTGTACAGTTGGTGTTGGGGTACAGTACACTGGCAGTTGGTATGCTGTACAGTTGGTGTTGGGGTACAGTACACTGGCAGTTGGTATGCTGTACAGTTGGTGTTGGGGTACAGTACACTGGCAGTTGGTATGCTGTACAGTTGGTGTTGGGGTGCAGTACACTGGCAGTTGGTATGCTGTACAGTTGGTGTTGGGGTACAGTACACTGGCAGTTGGTATACTGATATATTGGTACACTGGGTGTTGGGTACACTAGATGTTGGGGTACAGTACACTGGCAGTTGGTATGCTGTACAGTTGGTGTTGGGGTACAGTACACTAGCAGTTGGTATGCTGTACAGTTGGTGTTGGGGTACAGTACACTGGCAGTAGGTATGCTGTACAGTTGGTGTTGGGGTACAGTACACTAGCAGTTGGTATGCTGTACAGTTGGGGTACAGTACACTGGCAGTAGGTATGCTGTACAGTTGGTGTTGGGGTACAGTACACTAGCAGTTGGTATGCTGTACAGTTGGTGTTGGGGTACAGTACACTGTCAGTAGGTATGCTGTACAGTTGGTGTTGGGGTACAGTACACTAGCAGTTGGTATGCTGTACAGTTGGGGTACAGTACACTGGCAGTAGGTATGCTGTACAGTTGGTGTTGGGGTACAGTACACTGGCAGTTGGTATGCTGTACGCTGGATGTCGGATTATGTTCCCATAGATCTCTTTATGGGAACTGTGATAAAACCCGTCTGATCCTGCACTGCAGGTTTTCAGGTTCCACAGGTGCGGCTAGATCTGTCAGGTATGGACTAGTACCAGCCACACATGCACATGGCTTGCCTGCAGGAAGAGAGGGCTATTGGCGCGTAGTTATCCGCTGCCTGTGCTAGGGGTAGAGGGATGCATGCGCCTCCCTGAACCGGACTCAGGGCACCTTAATTCTGAAGTGCATATGCAAAAGACGCATGCAGTGTGATGTATCCCATAGCAACCAGATTCTGTCTATGATTTCTCTATTGCATTCTATAACATGATAGACAGAAACATAACCTGTTCTATTTTTGGAAGGTCTAGGAATATAAATGTACTGTTTTCTTTGCTGGAGGGTCAGGTTTTCGGGAGGCTGTTCCCAGCTGCTGATGGTGGATACATTGCATCGTTATCACTAATGATGCCTCTGCAATGTTACACCGTATGTATCAGCCAACTTGTATGATAGTGATTAAACAGGCCCCACGGTGGCTGCGACCACCACCTCCGGCTGCGACCACCGCCTCCGGCTGCGACCACTGCCTCCGGCTGCGCTTAGAAGAAGTCAAGTGACCTTTAAAACTTTTAATTCCTGGTAAAACCGCGCACGCCGGGAGCCGATAACGATAAATAAACATTGTACTTTGATCATTGGTTAAATTGAGGAATTAAAAGGAGAAACTTTATTTCCAGCTGAGCTGCATTAAACTTGTATAAGAAGAGCAATTCTGACAGTGTTTATTAGCCAATGAGACACCAGCGCTGCCAGCCGGGGAGCCATTGCCAATCTCAGCGCCAGGCTGTGTGTGATCTGTATTGTATAATTGTAATGGGCACAAGTTCCTACACCATCTCTCCATGTTACATAACATTATCTCTCATCTGTCCCGTTCCACTTTCTTTCCCTGTCTTTGTACAAAAAGTTGAATCCCACTTTTGCAACACCCCCTTTCTGTCCAAAGTGTGAAAAGATATAAGATTGCCTGAAATAATTCCCTCAAGTCTCAGAACTGTGAGCTGTGGCTACATTACCCATACCAGGCCACTGAGGATTCCTTCTCGCTGTCAGTGACCTCTCCTAGCACGCAGGTATCAGACCAATGATTGTATAAGTGCCAATATAATAATAACCAGATGGATTCTAAGTGAAGTGCGCAGTTTACGTATTGTGTTCTCAATCTGATAACCTTTTACCTTCTACCAGCGTGGCGAACCTTACACGTGCTTACAACACGTGTATACCGATACCAATACCGATACCAATAAATTAGTACCCAAACTTGAGTACAAATGTAAGGATAATTTCCATATAACCCTCTGTCGCTTTATGCGAATAAAAGCCAAGACTCAGTGATAAATAAAGGAATTTAGTCCCAGTATCATATGTTTAGGTCACTAGCAGAGAGGAGCCTGTCCCTGTGAAGTGCTAAGCCGGAAGCCGGGGGATCATGCGCGGTTATGCGCTGATCCCCGCCGACCCCTCTTACCGCACTGCCCCGCTCGGCAGTGCGATGTGTAGCCATAGGCTACAATGGGCTAACGCCATCCCAGAATGGCGATAGCCCTGAGGTGTGATGCCGAGCTTCCCGATGTTGATACATCGGGCAGCTTCGCATCCCCCATAGAAACCTATGGGGGATGTGGCCGGCAGCGGTGCAGGGGGGATCGCAGCAGGGATCGGAGATTCCTGCTGCGGCCCCCCTATGATACATTTAGGTGAAATTTAATATTTGCGGTTAACCCCCGAAAATGTTTTTGGGGATTTAGCCGCAAATATTAGTTGATAAATGCGGCCCATAGTGTCCAAGTTAAGGGGGCAGTGAGGGTCTCCATTGGTCAGGAGATCAGGTGTCGCTTCTTGTGGATTGGTGCAGGGGAGTGCACTTCAGTGTCCTTTGTCTTCAGGCATCATCATAGGGGCTGCATCCTGACCTCCTAGATTTCTCTGCGCACATGGCAAAATGACCATTGATTATGGAATTGATCCATAACTGTTGGGCATTAGGACTTGCGAACTTTTATCAAGGACCGGAGCGCTGCGCATGAGAGATGGAACCTATGTGAAATATGTCAAGGAAAGATCGTGTATTACCAGTTAAACTGTGCTGCGAATTTAAACCATATTAACTATATTTTATTAGGTGTGAGTGTGGGATATGGATGTATGTGTATTAGTATATCAGCGCACTGGGTTCGCCTTATTACAAAACTTGGTTATTACACTTTATTTGCGTAACTCTGCGAACCAAGATGGCAGCCATACCATTCTAAAATGGCGTGTATGCAATTCGACTTTGACAATTGGCAGCGTGGGTGGCACATATACTAGCCGAGCGCCAAAGCAGGGGGCGAAGACGCGACCTCATGGCCTCCTTGATCACTACACCGGTGCCTGGTCTGTACATGCTCCGTAGCGGCACCGCTCTGTTCCCAGGAGGGTGGGCCCTGCTCACAGAACCGGCCCTGACCCTTAGTCTCATAGATGAATGCCTAGGGTTCCATTGTTTTAGAGCGGAGCCTGAGTCCTGGCGGTTGGAATGGCCAACCATACATTGCATTGCTAACCCCCTCTGCCCCCATGCATGCACAGCTTTGCCTAGAATAATGAGACGCCCATTAATGTCTTGCGCCGGGGAACGTCCCGTGCCTCTATGAGGGGCGACCTGTGTTAATGTCTGATTGTTTTGTTCCGCAGAGCGAAGCCTGCAGGAAGCAGCCAGAAGAGGCCCTGGACATCGCACTCGATGACCCTGATGCCAATGCTGCCGCTGCCAAAATCCAGGCTGGTTTCCGTGGTCACATGACCAGGAAGAAGATGAAAAGCGGCGACAAGGACCTAAAACACAAAGACGATAAAGATGGCGGCGCATTGGGAGAGCACGGTGGAGATTAGGCCGGGTTATAATGAGGTCAGTATGAGGTGGACCTATCAGTCCCTACAGCGTTCTAGCACAAGTCTGAGCAAATCTTATTACTGGGGCATAATAGAACATCAACAACATCTTCATTTCCCCTCTGCAGGGAAGAGTTTGTTATAATTCACTAGCGTCATAGGTGATTATTGGCTGGCGGAGGTGGACATATGGGCACGTATGGGGACGTATTACCCCGGGGGTGGTTGTTACTGTAGAATATTGTGAAAAGTGATCACATTTGCATTTACTAAAGATTGCCGCAATAATTCAGCCCCACGAGCGCGCTCTGCCCCACTGGTTCTCTAGGACCGTTATTTATTTCCGTCTGTACGTGATTTGGGGATTTCCTACAATACAGTGCTGGTTTCCCTCCCTCTGAGGATAATCTCAATGCAAACTTCAGCTGTTTTTGAAAAAAAAAATAGCTTTTAATTAGAGACTAAAACCTACAGTACATCAGCTGATTTTTGCAACATTTGTTGATACATTTCGCCAATAATTAATTTACTTGACGATAAACCGAAATCTGAATGAATCGTGGGCAAAGAGCTAAAATTGCACATCAAAACATTCCAGTTATTCCTGCCTTGCACTAGTCAGGATAACCAGACACTGGTCACAGGTATTCAGTCATGCATGAGATCGACATAGACAAAATGTTGACACAAGCAAAATGTCGACATACTGTAACAGTGGTTAATGAGTTGTTCATGATTTTTAGACTTTTTCATGCTTTGCCATCCACGTGGCGAGCGAAGTGGCGCAAACAACTTACTGAAATCTACAAATTGACACCAAATAAAATCATAAAAATGTGCATGTCGACCTTCATGTGTCTGCATTTTGCTTGTGTCAACGTTGTGCATTATGACCTTTTGGTGTCGACCCAACACTCATATACCATAATCCTGGTCAGGATCCTTGTCTTGTCCATCGGACATACGTCTTAGGAGGAATATATGGGCTTATATTTCCGACGCAGCGGTTTTGCATTTTGGCGGCGGTTCTGCAATCAGCGCATTTACTAAACCCAGACCGCTGGGTCGCTGCAGAGCATAGAGTATAGGCTGCCGTCACCATCACCTCACACATACTCGTAGAAACTCCGCATTTACCAAACCCAGACCGCTGGGTCGCTGCAGAGCATAGAGTATAGGCTGCCGTCACCATCACCTCGCACATACTCGTAGAAACTCTGCATTTACTAAACCCAGACCGCTGGGACGCTGCAGAGCATAGAGTATAGGCTGCCGTCACCATCACCTCACACATACTCGTAGAAACTCTGCATTTACTAAACCCAGACCGCTGGGACGCTGCAGAGCATAGAGTATAGGCTGCCGTCACCATCACCTCACACATACTCGTAGAAACTCTGCATTTACCAAACCCAGACCGCTGGGACGCTGCAGAGCATAGAGTATAGGCTGCTGTCGCCATCACCTCGTAGAAACTCCGCATTTACCAAACCCAGACCGCTGGGACGCTGCAGAGCATAGAGTATAGGCTGCTGTCGCCATCACCTCGTAGAAACTCCGCATTTACCAAACCCAGACCGCTGGGATGCTGCAGAGCATAGAGTATAGGCTGCTGTCACCATCACCTCACACATACTCGTAGAAACTCCGCATTTACCAAACCCAGACCGCTGGGACGCTGCAGAGCATAGAGTATAGGCTGCCGTCACCATCACCTCACACATACTCGTAGAAACTCTGCATTTACTAAACCCAGACCGCTGGGACGCTGCAGAGCATAGAGTATAGGCTGCCGTCACCATCACCTCACACATACTCGTAGAAACTCTGCATTTACCAAACCCAGACCGCTGGGACGCTGCAGAGCATAGAGTATAGGCTGCTGTCGCCATCACCTCGTAGAAACTCCGCATTTACCAAACCCAGACCGCTGGGACGCTGCAGAGCATAGAGTATAGGCTGCTGTCGCCATCACCTCGTAGAAACTCCGCATTTACCAAACCCAGACCGCTGGGACGCTGCAGAGCATAGAGTATAGGCTGCTGTCGCCATCACCTCGTAGAAACTCCGCATTTACCAAACCCAGACCGCTGGGATGCTGCAGAGCATAGAGTATAGGCTGCTGTCACCATCACCTCACACATACTCGTAGAAACTCCGCATTTACCAAACCCAGACCGCTGGGTCACTGCAGAGCATAGAGTATAGGCTGCCGTCACCATCACCTCGCACATACTCGTAGAAACTCCGCATTTACCAAACCCAGACCGCTGGGAAGCTGCAGAGCATAGAGTATAGGCTGCCGTCACCGTCACCTCACACATACTCGTAGAAACTCCGCATTTACCAAACCCAGACCGCTGGGAAGCTGCAGAGCATAGAGTATAGGCTGCCGTCACCATCACCGGTACTTGTGTATTTTGGCGGCGCCCCCGATGTCCGTCGTACGACGAACAGATCGCATCGCATCGCATGCCATGCACCCGATGGCATGCGATGCGATGCGACGCGATTTTGACCCCCTATACGACCAAAAATCGTATAAGCACCCTAAAGGGTGCTTTTGAGCACCCAAATGGGTGCTTACAATGTTAAATGCACCCCCACGCCACCCCCCGCTATAAACGTGAACCCGAAGCGTGGCGAGCGCAGCGAGCCCGCGAGGGGCGGCGGTACGCGTCCTACGACCTTTTCATACCCCCACTATCCACGTCGGCGTGGAGTTGAGAATAGAATAGTGTGGCGAGCGCAGCGAGCCACCGAGCCCGAAGCGTGGCGAGCGGACGCGGATACCTTCACAGTTATACGCGTCCCCTCGCGGGCTTCACAGGTGTCCGTGGCGACGCGGACACCTGTGAAGCCCGCGAGGGGACGCGTTTACCTGTGAAGGTATCCGCGTCCCCTCGCGGGGCTCGCTGCGCTCGCCACGCTTCGGGCTCGGTGGCTCGCTGCGCTCGCCACACTATTCTATTCTCAACTCCACGCCGACGTGGATAGTGGGGGTATGAAAAGGTCGTAGGACGCGTACCGCCGCCCCTCGCGGGCTCGCTGCGCTCGCCACGCTTCGGGTTCACGTTTATAGCGGGGGGTGGCGTGGGGGTGCATTTAACATTGTAAGCACCCATTTGGGTGCTTAACATTGTATAAGCACCCATTAGGGTGCTTATACAATGTTTAATCGCATCGCATCGCATCGTATGGCATCGTATGCCATGTACAATGGCATACAATTTCAAAATTGTATGCCATCGTGCACTATCGTACGATATCGCGTCGCATCGCATACCATCGTATGTGTTATGGTATGCGATGCGATGGGCGCCGCCAAAATACACAAGTACCCCATCACCTCACACATACTCGTAGAAACTCTGCATTTACTAAACCCAGACCGCTGGGGCGCTGCAGAGCATAGAGTATAGGCTGCCGTCACCATCACCTCACACATACTCGTAGAAACTCCGCATTTACTAAACCCAGACCGCTGGGACGCTGCAGAGCATGGAGTATAGGCTGCTGTCGCCATCACCTCATAGAAACTCTGCATTTACTAAACCCAGACCGCTGGGACGCTGCAGAGCATAGAGTATAGGCTGCCGTCACATCACCTCACACATACTCGTAGAAACTCTGCATTTACTAAACCCAGACCGCTGGGACGCTGCAGAGCATAGAGTATAGGCTGCCGTCACCGTCACCTCACACATACTCGTAGAAACTCCGCATTTACCAAACCCAGACCGCTGGGTCACTGCAGAGCATAGAGTATAGGCTGCCGTCACCATCACCTCACACATACTCGTAGAAACTCTGCATTTACCAAACCCAGACCGCTGGGAAGCTGCAGAGCATAGAGTATAGGCTGCCGTCACCGTCACCTCACACATACTCGTAGAAACTCCGCATTTACCAAACCCAGACCGCTGGGTCACTGCAGAGCATAGAGTATAGGCTGCCGTCACCGTCACCTCACACATACTCGTAGAAACTCTGCATTTACCAAACCCAGACCGCTGGGAAGCTGCAGAGCATAGAGTATAGGCTGCCGTCACCATCACCTCACACATACTCGTAGAAACTCCGCATTTACCAAACCCAGACCGCTGGGTCGCTGCAGAGCATAGAGTATAGGCTGCCGTCACCGTCACCTCACACATACTCGTAGAAACTCCGCATTTACTAAACCCAGACCGCTGGGACGCTGCAGAGCATAGAGTATAGGCTGCCGTCACCATCACATCACAAATACTCGTAGAAACTCCGCATTTACTAAACCCAGACCGCTGGGACGCTGCAGAGCATGGAGTATAGGCTGCTGTCACCATCACCTCGTAGAAACTCCGCATTTACTAAACCCAGACCGCTGGGGCGCTGCAGAGCATAGAGTAAAGGCTGTTGTCACCATCACCTCGTAGAAACTCCGCATTTACTAAACCCAGACCGCTGGGACGCTGCAGAGCATAGAGTATATGGATAGTGTGGGCTATTAGGGCAGGACTGGCATCTTTCCACTCACCCTAAACTGAGGGGATTCTGGGATGGATAGAGTTCTCCTGGGGGGTGGCTGGGGGCACTATTAGGGCAGGACTGGCATCTTCCCACTCACCCTGGACTGTGGGGGCTATTAGGGCAGGACTGGCATCTTCCCACTCACCCTGGACTGTGGGGGCTATTAGGGCAGGACTGGCATCTTCTCACTCACCATGGACTGTGGGGGCTATTAGGGCAGGACTGGCATCTTATCACTCACCCTGGACTGAGGGGATTCTGGGGGGTGGATAGAGCTCTCCTGGGGCTAGCTGGGGGCGTTATTGGGGCAGGACTGGCATCTTACCACTCACCATGGACTGTGGGGGCTATTGGGGCAGGACTGGCATCTTACCACTCACCATGGACTGTGGGGGCTATTGGGGCAGGACTGGCATCTTACCACTCACCATGGACTGTGGGGGCTATTGGGGCAGGACTGGCATCTTACCACTCACCATGGACTGTGGGGGCTATTGGGGCAGGACTGGCATCTTACCACTCACCCTGGACTGTGCGGGCTATTAAGGCAGGACTGGCATCTTACCACTCACCATGGACTGTGGGGGCTATTGGGGCAGGACTGGCATCTTACCACTCACCATGGACTGTGGGGGCTATTGGGGCAGGACTGGCATCTTACCACTCACCATGGACTGTGGGGGCTATTGGGGCAGGACTGGCATCTTACCACTCACCATGGACTGTGGGGGCTATTGGGGCAGGACTGGCATCTTACCACTCACCAATCAGCTCCTAACTGCCATGTTACAGGCTGTGTTTGAAAACAGTCAGTAAGGAGCTGATTGGCTGGACATTTATCCCTTGTTAAGGCTTAATACATCTGCCCCACTATGTACTATCGCCCTCAGAGTGCCACATGCGTTGCCTGTCAGCCACCATCCTCCCCGAGTGCCCAGTAATCACCGCTGCTGAACACCACCCGCATAGTCCCATTATATAACATTCCGTTGCCAACGTTATATGTAAATACCTACAGGGGACAACTGAAGACTTGGCTGTCTGCCAGGGAGCCGTCTCATACCAGACAGTAATTAGGGAGGTGATGGCAGGCACCTGCTGCTGTGCTTCCGCTCTCCGCCATGCCCTGACAGTGACTTATATCGCTTCTGTGATGAGGAATTGGCCCTACAGGTAGTGTCTGTGGGCTGCCGCGGAACAGGGAACTATCCGTAGAATCTATGCTCATCCCTAGGGAACACTGGGGATACATGGGCATAGTGGCTGAAGAGGAGCCACTATCCTATTCGCTTATAAGCCCACCCCTGCCAGCAACAGTTTAGCTGTAGTGCCCCCAGTGTTGGGACAAAGCATTCTGCGTTCCTGCCCCCTATTGCTCCATAGGATCTCAGTCTTGTGGCTAATGCTTTACAGCATCCATTGTGTGAGTGTTTGCAATTGGGAGATTTAAAGTTTTTCCAGTTTTTGCGGTCTATGTCCGTATTTATTATGTGGTTATCTGTTCAAACATTTACACACAGGTCTCATGTGTTTGCATCTTCTGGACCTGTGGACTGGCATCTTCCCACTCACCCTGGACTGTGGGGGCTATTAGGGCAGGACTTGCATCTTACCACTCACCATGGACTGTGGGGGCTATTAGGGCAGGACTGGCATCTTACCCCTCACCCTGGACTGTGGGGGCTATTAGGGCAGGACTGGCATCTTCCCACTCACCATGGACTGTGGGGGCTATTAGGGCAGGACTGGCATCTTCTCACTCACCCTGAACTGTGGGGGCTATTAGGGCAGGACTGGCATCTTCCCACTCACCCTGGTCTGTGGGGGCTATTAGGGAGGGCAGGACTGGCATCTTACCACTCACCCTGGACTGTGGGGGCTATTAGGGAGGGCAGGACTGGCATCTTACCACTCACCATGGACTGTGGGGGCTATTGGGGCAGGACTGGCATCTTCCCACTCACCCTGGACTGTGGGGGCTATTAGGGCAGGACTTGCATCTTACCACTCACCATGGACTGTGGGGGCTATTAGGGCAGGACTGGCATCTTACCCCTCACCCTGGACTGTGGGGGCTATTAGGGCAGGACTGGCATCTTCCCACTCACCATGGACTGTGGGGGCTATTAGGGCAGGACTGGCATCTTCTCACTCACCCTGAACTGTGGGGGCTATTAGGGCAGGACTGGCATCTTCCCACTCACCCTGGTCTGTGGGGGCTATTAGGGAGGGCAGGACTGGCATCTTACCACTCACCCTGGACTGTGGGGGCTATTAGGGCAGGACTGGCATCTTACCACTCACCATGGACTGTGGGGGCTATTAGGGCAGGATTGGCATCTTCTCACTCACCCTGGACTGTGGGGGCTATTAGGGCAGGACTGGCATCTTCTCACTCACCCTGGACTGTGGGGGCTATTAGGGCAGGACTGGCATCTTCCCACTCACCCTGGACTGTGGGGGCTATTAGGGAGGGCAGGACTGGCATCTTCTCACTCACCCTGGACTGTGGGGGCTATTAGGGCAGGACTGGCATCTTCTCACTCACCCTGGACTGTGGGGGCTATTAGGGCAGGACTGACATCTTCTCACTCACCCTGGACTGTGGGGGCTATTAGGGCAGGACTGGCATCTTCTCACTCACCCAGGACTGTGGGGGCTATTAGGGCAGGACTGGCATCTTCTCACTCACCCAGGACTGTGGGGGCTATTAGGGCAGGTCTGGCGTCTTCTCACTCACCCTGGACTGTGGGGGCTATTAGGGCAGGACTGGCATCTTACCACTCACCATGGACTGTGGGGGCTATTAGGGCAGGACTGGCATCTTCCCACTCACCCTGGACTGTGGGGGCTATTAGGGCAGGACTTGCATCTTACCACTCACCATGGACTGTGGGGGCTATTAGGGCAGGACTGGCATCTTCCCACTCACCCTGGACCCTGGGGGCTATTAGGGAGGGCAGGACTGGCATCTTACCACTCACCATGGACTGTGGGGGCTATTAGGGCAGGACTGGCATCTTCTCACTCACCCTGGACTGTGGGGGCTATTAGGGCAGGACTGGCATCTTCTCACTCACCCTGGTCTGTGCGGGCTATTAGGGCAGGACTGGCATCTTCCCACTCACCCTGGACTGTGCGGGCTATTAGGGCAGGACTGGCATCTTACCACTCACCATGGACTGTGGGGGCTATTAGGGCAGGACTGGCATCTTCCCACTCACCCTGGACTGTGGGCGCTATTAGGGCAGGACTGGCATCTTCCCACTCACCCTGGACCCTGGGGGCTATTAGGGAGGGCAGGACTGGCATCTTACCACTCACCATGGACTGTGGGGGCTATTAGGGCAGGACTGGCATCTTACCCCTCACCCTGGACTGTGGGGGCTATTAGGGCAGGACTGGCATCTTCCCACTCACCATGGACTGTGGGGGCTATTAGGGCAGGACTGGCATCTTCTCACTCACCCTGAACTGTGGGGGCTATTAGGGCAGGACTGGCATCTTCCCACTCACCCTGGTCTGTGGGGGCTATTAGGGAGGGCAGGACTGGCATCTTACCACTCACCCTGGACTGTGGGGGCTATTAGGGAGGGCAGGACTGGCATCTTACCACTCACCATGGACTGTGGGGGCTATTGGGGCAGGACTGGCATCTTCCCACTCACCCTGGACTGTGGGGGCTATTAGGGCAGGACTTGCATCTTACCACTCACCATGGACTGTGGGGGCTATTAGGGCAGGACTGGCATCTTACCCCTCACCCTGGACTGTGGGGGCTATTAGGGCAGGACTGGCATCTTCCCACTCACCATGGACTGTGGGGGCTATTAGGGCAGGACTGGCATCTTCTCACTCACCCTGAACTGTGGGGGCTATTAGGGCAGGACTGGCATCTTCCCACTCACCCTGGTCTGTGGGGGCTATTAGGGAGGGCAGGACTGGCATCTTACCACTCACCCTGGACTGTGGGGGCTATTAGGGTAGGACTTGCATCTTACCACTCACCATGGACTGTGGGGGCTATTAGGGCAGGACTGGCATCTTACCACTCACCATGGACTGTGGGGGCTATTAGGGCAGGACTGGCATCTTCTCACTCACCCTGGACTGTGGGGGCTATTAGGGCAGGACTGGCATCTTCTCACTCACCCTGGACTGTGGGGGCTATTAGGGCAGGACTGGCATCTTCCCACTCACCCTGGACTGTGGGGGCTATTAGGGAGGGCAGGACTGGCATCTTCTCACTCACCCTGGACTGTGGGGGCTATTAGGGCAGGACTGGCATCTTCTCACTCACCCTGGACTGTGGGGGCTATTAGGGCAGGACTGACATCTTCTCACTCACCCTGGACTGTGGGGGCTATTAGGGCAGGACTGGCATCTTCTCACTCACCCAGGACTGTGGGGGCTATTAGGGCAGGACTGGCATCTTCTCACTCACCCAGGACTGTGGGGGCTATTAGGGCAGGTCTGGCGTCTTCTCACTCACCCTGGACTGTGGGGGCTATTAGGGCAGGACTGGCATCTTCTCACTCACCATGGACTGTGGGGGCTATTAGGGCAGGACTGGCATCTTACCACTCACCATGGACTGTGGGGGCTATTCGGGCAGGACTGGCATCTTACCACTCACCATGGACTGTGGGGGCTATTAGGGCAGGACTGGCATCTTACCACTCACCATGGACTGTGGGCGCTATTAGGGCAGGACTGGCATCTTCCCACTCACCCTGGACCCTGGGGGCTATTAGGGAGGGCAGGACTGGCATCTTACCACTCACCATGGACTGTGGGGGCTATTAGGGCAGGACTGGCATCTTCTCACTCACCCTGGACTGTGGGGGCTATTAGGGCAGGACTGGCATCTTCTCACTCACCCTGGTCTGTGCGGGCTATTAGGGCAGGACTGGCATCTTCCCACTCACCCTGGACTGTGCGGGCTATTAGGGCAGGACTGGCATCTTCCCACTCACCCTGGACTGTGGGGGCTATTAGGGCAGGACTGGCATCTTCTCACTCACCCTGGACTGTGGGCGCTATTAGGGAGGGCAGGACTGGCATTTATAGTGGGTTGTCAGGGTGCATGCTGGATGAATAACTAGTCGTGGGGATGATATGATGGGTATAGGCATCATTGGGTGCCCGTCGGATGTGGTGTGACCGTAAGATCAGCCGCGACTATGATGCCAGGTCTAGAACCAGACACACTGGCCTTCTGGTACAAGGATATAGGAAGGGACTGTCATTAATCAGGTTCCCAGCCTCAGCCTGTGAGATCCCCACTGTCACATCCGGGGTATCTATCAGCCCCACTGGCGACAGGACAGGTGAGAAATACACGGTCCGGCAATGCTCTTTCAGACAAGGGGACTGATTCAGACCCGCTCGCCGAGTGATTATCGAACGACCACACATGTGCATGATACACTGTGCACATTCCTGAGCCGTCCGACCGAAGACAGCGAGCCAAGGGTAGCCATCGCTCGCTACTCGCAGGGTGATTGACACCCTGTGGGCATTTGGGGGCGTGCCCCGGACAATAGGGGGAGGGTCGCTGACATCATCACCCTACATGGGGGCTGCTGCTGCCTGATTAAGTTATGCTAAATATTTCCAATACATTGATGCTTAGTTAGAAAAGCGGGTGCACAGGTAACTTTGCCAAACAGGTCTGTAACCCGTAGCAACCAGTGTCTTTGTTCTGTTTGCAGCACAGTGTACACAGGTACAGGAGACCCCTATGTTCCTATAGTATTTTGTGACCTCAGGTGCGCTCTATTCCCCGTCCTCAGCTCGGAGCATCTCCTATTTCTTGCTGCACAAATAATGTGACTGTTACCTCTAATATTAGTCGCATCATAATTCTCCATTAAATACCCAAGTTGTCAATTAAAATGATTTCTTTCCTCTGAAGGCTCCAGTGTCCCAGTTTTGTGCAGATTCTAACAAGGTCATTAATTATCAAGGAAGTTCTGTCTTTCCCCAGTGGTTGGAAATTCCACTTCCAAATTTAGGTTCTCCCTTAGCAACCTCCTTTAATTGCCTGTTTCCAAGCAGGTTCCTGATCCGCCGAGTGTGCTAATGTCTCGCGCTCCTGTACAGAGACCAGCACCGATATCATCTCCTTTATGTAGTGTCTGTGATGTAAGACATCGGCACAGAAAATAAGGGTACAGTGTAGGGCTTATTTACTCGGTGGGGCGTTCGGGTGACCCATTAATAATAACAAATCGGAGCGGTTTCTGAGATTCAGGGGTAGATGTATGAAGCAGTGATAAGGGAGGAGATAAAGGGCCTTATTCTAGTTCACTCTTTCTGACAAAATCCTTCTTAGATGGATAAAACCATGTGCACTGCAGGTGGGGCAGATGTTACTTGTGCAGAGAGTTAGATTTGGGTGGGATTTTACTTTAAATTGAGATCTATATTGCAGTGTAAAAGTAAAGCAGTCAGTATTTACCCTGCACAGAAACAAAATAACTCACCCAAATCTAATTCTCTCTGCACATTTTACATCTGCCCCTGCAGTGCACATGGTTTTGTCCATCTAAGAAGGTTTTTGTCAGAAAGAGTGAACTAGAATAAGGCCCAAAGTGCCTGGTACTTTATCACCGGCCAATAATGCCCCTTTCAGACCGCACTTTAAAAACGGTATATTGCCGTTTTTTTACCGTTTTAAAATGTTAATGTGTGCGGTCTGAAAGGTGCAGGACCACTTAACTGGTTAGAAAAAAAAAAAATTTCTAACCGGTTAAAATGCAGGGTCCTACCCGTTTCAGAACCGGTATTTTAGGCTCAAAATCGGTTCTGAAACGGTATTTAGGACCCAATGAGCTGGGTCCTAAATTCAGCACAGCGAATACTTAATGAGCGCTCATTAAGTATTCACAGCACTGGAGCCCCCCCCCGCGCGCGTGTCGACGCCCCCCCCCCCCCGTGTCGGCGCCCCCCCCCCCCCGTGTCGACTTACCCCGTGCCGGTATCTCCATTGTGGTTCCCGGCACTGCAGCTCAGTATGCTCGGAAAGCACTTATGAAAAAAGTGTCTTTCAGAAAATGGCTGCCCCCATACGAAAGACTGTTTTTTTAAACATGGTTTCCTATGGGGCAGCCATTTTCTGGAAGACACTTTTTTCATAAGTGCTTTCCGAGCATACTGAGCTGCAGTGCCGGGATCCACAACGGAGGTACCGGCACGGGGTAAGTCGACACGGGGGGGGGGCGTCGACATGCGGGGGGGCGTCGACACGTGCGGGGGCGTCGACATGCGCGGGGGCGTCGACACGCTCTCGGTCGACACGCGCGAGGGGGGAGCTGCACGGAGGGGAGGGCTGAAGGCTGAAGGCTGAAGGCTGCACTGGCTTTGACCCTGTATTTGGAAAGTTTCCAAAAACGGGTCTGCCAGTGTCAAAAAATCGGCACTTAAACGGTAATATACCGTTTAAGTGCTGCGGTGTGAAAGGGGTTTTATCTGGCAGACCCGTTTTTGGAAACGTTTCCAAATACAGGGTCAAAGCCAGAGATGCAGTCTGAAAGCAGCATAAGCTCCTGACTGCCCCTTTTTAAACCAGGAGCTGATTGGCCGGTGATAAAGTACCAGGCACTTTATCTCCTCCCTTATCACTGCTTCATACATCTACCCCAGACTCATGTGAGTCCTCTAAACAATGGAAAAGTCCAGTCCTTACTCAGGGGAAATGGCTCTGTGCCCTAGTACAATACAGAGAGCGTTCTGTGACTGCGCCCAATCCACACTTGTATCCCTACTCAGGGGGAAATGGCTCTGTGCCCTAGTACAATACAGAGAGCGTTCTGTGACTCCGCCCAATCCACACTTGTATCCCTACTCAGGGGAAATGGCTCTGTGCCCTAGTACAATACAGAGAGCGTTCTGTGACTGCGCCCAATCCACACTTGTATCCCTACTCAGGGGAAATGGCTCTGTGCCCTAGTACAATACAGAGAGCGTTCTGTGACTGCGCCCAATCCACACTTGTATCCCTACTCAGGGGGAAATGGCTCTGTGCCTCTAGTACAATACAGAGAGCGTTCTGTGACTGCGCCCAATCCACACTTGTATCCCTACTCAGGGGGAAATGGCTCTGTGCCTCTAGTACAATACAGAGAGCGTTCTGTGACTGCGCCCAATCCACACTTGTATCCCTATTCAGGGGGAAATGGCTCTGTGCCCCTAGTACAATACAGAGAGCGTTCTGTGACTGCGCCCAATCCACACTTGTATCCCTACTCAGGGGAAATGGCTCTGTGCCTCTAGTACAATACAGAGAGCGTTCTGTGACTGCGCCCAATCCACACTTGTATCCCTATTCAGGGGGAAATGGCTCTGTGCCCTAGTACAATACAGAGAGCGTTCTGTGACTGCGCCCAATCCACACTTGTATCCCTATTCAGGGGGAAATGGCTCTGTGCCCTAGTACAATACAGAGAGCGTCCTGTGACTGTGCCTGATCCACACTTTTATCTCGTTTGTATGGCAGAAGTCGCCGCACTCACGCGCCTGATCCGCACCTAGGTCTGCTCCGACTCTTTCCACCGTGACCTGTCTGTGGTGGACTTCCCACTAGGGGCATGAGGCGCTGAGGCACGTGCCTAGGGGCAGCAGTTGCTGGGGGCGGCACACCGGGCAGAGAAGGTTCTGGTGATTCTTTTGTTATTGCAATTTATATGTTTAATATTTTACTTTGCAGCTGTCGGAAGTGGGACAATGGGCAGCAAATTGGATGTGATAGTGGGGTGAGGTTGGGGCTGCTTTGGAGGTATTGAGGCATCCGGATCGGCCCCGAGATAGGGGGTGAGCAGTCAGAACAAGGGGTCTGATTAATGGACAAAACCACCCTGCACTGCAGGTGGGGCAGATGTAACAGGTGCAGGGAGAGTTAGAGTTGGGTGGGGTGTGTGCTGATATCTATATTGCAGTGCAAAAATAAAGCAGCCAGTATTTACTCTGCACAGAAACAAAATAACTAACCCAATTCGAATTATCTCTGCACATTTACATCTGCCCCCCCCCCCCCCCCCGCATTGCAGCATGGTTACAGCAGCCCCACCTGCAGTGCAGCATGGTTACAGCAGCCCCACCTGCAGTGCAGCATGGTTACAGCAGCCCCACCTGCAGTGCAGCATGGTTACATCTGCCCCACCTGCAGTGCAGCATGGTTACAGCAGCCCCACCTGCAGTGCAGCATGGTTACAGCAGCCCCACCTGCAGTGCAGCATGGTTACATCAGCCCCACCTGCAGTGCAGCATGGTTACAGCAGCCCCACCTGCAGTGCAGCATGGTTACAGCAGCCCCACCTGCAGTGCAGCATGGTTACAGCAGCCCCACCTGCAGTGCAGCATGGTTACAGCAGCCCCACCTGCAGTGCAGCATGGTTACAGCAGCCCCACCTGCAGTGCAGCATGGTTACATCTGCCCCACCTGCAGTGCAGCATGGTTGCAGCAGCCCCACCTGCAGTGCAGCATGGTTACATCTGCCCCACCTGCAGTGCAGCATGGTTTTGTTCATTATCAAACCAAATGTGCTGAAGTGAACCTGAATCCCCCCAAGTTGCAATGTCCCATTCATGATGTATTTCCATTGCTGTTTCCAGGTAACTCTACAGTGACGTTACGCGGGCCACAAATGCGATCCATCTTAGCAGAGAGGTGAAGGTGTCACCATCGGAGAGCTGCCCTCCTGTACGGTCCCCGTCGGGCAGGAACCCCCCCCGCCTGTGGTCTCCGGAAGATGTGTGTGGTTTATGTTCCTTCTGTTCTGTTACATGGACTTTATACGCCGTGACGCCTGCTCCCTCCCTGTGCTTGCTAATTACCCCCCTGTTCTGTGGCAGGTAAATTAGTGCGTGTGTGCATGCGCCTTCTGCAACCATATCTAATATTGATTTATTATTTATCTTCATGCTTTGTGTAATAAAAGAAATCAGGACGCCCCCAGATCCGCCTGGAATCATTGCTCCGAGCTCTCTCCCTGATTATCTGCTCTGTTATTATATGTGACAGACAGGAACAGCAGCCCCCGTGCGGCTGTATACTAATCTGCGTATACATGTCGTTACACGCGTCCTCCGTGTCATTATTATTATTATTACTGTCATCAGTTACACAGTATCATTACAGGGGTGTGTCAGAAAGAGGCTCAGATATACACGTATCACTTACTGCAAGCAATTAGATTACAGCAATTATATACAGTGTGTGTATATATATATATATATATATATATATATATATATATATATATGTTGGAAAATGGAGGAAAAAAGGCGCTTCATGGTGCATTAAACGGAGTTTTAATGAGGACAATTAAAATATCCAAGGCACATGTCAATATAGCCCCGTACCAAAATTATGCACTCTGCGGACTGGATACCACACGGTTTTATATCAGCACAAACTCAGGCATAAGCTGCTCACATGACCATCAATGGGCCCGTCGGACCTCTAACAGTGCGCCGCCACGCTGGATTGGGGGACGAGAAGCCATAGCCGGAGAACACATCTGGGGAGCAGGTAACAGGAGCGATGTAGGCCACGCCCTGACGCGTTTCAACACAAGACTTCGTCAGAGGGCGTGGCTACTACGTCCGCTCTACAGATTTTTATAGTACTAGCTGTCAATCAGAACTGCCATACTCCGGGAGATACTCCCACCGTGGGCGGCTCATAGCAGCACACATACCGGAGAATACTCCCATTGGGGGCAGCTCATAGCAGCACACATACCGGAGAATACTCCCATTGGGGGCAGCTCATAGCAGCACACATACCGGAGAATACTCCCATTGGGGGCTGCTTATAGCAGCACACATACCGGAGAATACTCCCATTGGGGGGCGGCTTATAGCAGCACACATACCGGAGAATACTCCCATTGGGGGGCGGCTTATAGCAGCACACATACCGGAGAATACTCCCACCGTGGGCGGCTTATAGCAGCACACATACCGGAGAATACTCCCATTGGGGGCGGCTTATAGCAGCACACATACCGGAGAATACTCCCATTGGGGGCGGCTTATAGCAGCACACATACCGGAGAATACTCCCATTGGGGATGGCTCATAGCAGCACACATACCGGAGAATACTCCCATTGGGGGCGGCTTATAGCAGCACACATACCGGAGAATACTCCCACCGTGGGCGGCTTATAGCAGCACACATACCGGAGAATACTCCCATTGGGGGGCGGCTTATAGCAGCACACATACCGGAGAATACTCCCACCGTGGGCGGCTCATAGCAGCACACATACCGAAGAATACTCCAATTGGGGGCGGCTCATAGCAGCACACATACCGGAGAATACTCCCATTGGGGGCGGCTCATAGCAGCACACATACCGGAGAATACTCCCATTGGGGGAGGCTTATAGCAGCACACATACCGGAGAATACTCCCACCGTGGGCGGCTCATAGCAGCACACATACCGAAGAATACTCCAATTGGGGGCGGCTCATAGCAGCACACATACCGGAGAATACTCCCATTGGGGGCGGCTCATAGCAGCACACATACCGGAGAATACTCCCATTGGGGGCGGCTTATAGCAGCACACATACCGGAGAATACTCCCATTGGGGGCGGCTTATAGCAGCACAAATACCGGAGAATATTCCCATTGGGGGCGGCTTATAGCAGCACTTACTATCCTGTGAATTAATCACATAAATATCATATATTAGTCTAGTTGACAATATGGTCACATTACCTCCGTTGATGGTGCATGATCGCAGCTCCTTCGGCTACACATAAACGGGCTCTTTACGCATATTACATTGTAAATGTGCATTCGGATAACAAATTTAAAACACATGAATTACACAATCCATATACTTAGTACCCAGTCTTTTGACTGACTAAAAACATGTATAAATACACACTGTGTTCACAATTTTGCCATATTCAATCTATATTGGTTTTTAACGGCTGTCAGCAGCATTGGTATCCAATCTGTATAACAATCAGCCGACCTACACAGACCATTAGGCAAATAGACACATAAAAAAGGGGGTTATAAAACATATTCAGAATAAGACAGCAGATTCAATTAATATACGGGGTCATTTCATCCCCTTCATTCAGCCCTGCGGGTGTGAGTGACTCATACGCAGGATCCAAGATGGTTCTCTTTTCAGGGGTTCTTTATCATGATCTCCGCCTCGCTTTCCCTTTGGTACCAACTCAATCCCTTTAAAGGTGAATGAACGAGGGTCACAATTATGATGTTCTTTATAGTGTCTCGAGAGGCTGTGACTGAGAACACCATGTTTGATATTTCTAAGGTGTTCTAGTATCCTCGTTTTTAGACATCGTTTGGTCTTGCCTATATCAGAGATGGGGGAAATGGATCATTAAGCTAAGCCGGGATCCGCCGGATCTCTCAGTGAAACGATACGGATCTTTTAGACGGATCCTCGACTCGCCTTTTTAAAAAAAAAGGGGAATATACATGACCGAGTAAAAACACTGATCGATGGCTGAGTGCAGAATCGCCATCGATGGCAACCATCGATGGCATCTGCACCGATGGCCATCCCTGACAGCAGCAGCTAATCTTTCTATCACTTGTAGTCACAGCACTGTACTCAGTCAACAGAGGTAGTACATCTCAGCTGCCACAGGTGGCAGCACTGAGATCAGGAAAATGCATTGTACACTGAAACGGATCACCTTTTTGGGATCGGCAGCTCATACGTTCTTGGATGGGATCCGTTCTAAAGATACGGTTCGTTCGCGAAGGACCCATCTCTAGCCTATATAGTTCAATCCACACCCGCAGGTTACAAGATAAAGGACATACGTCGAATTACAATTAATAACATGAGAGACTTTAAAATCTGTGCCCTCTATTGTATGCCCTGTGCCCTCTATTGTATGCGCCTTTCTTCATATATGGGCAAACCTTACAATGATTGCAGGGAAGCTGCCTCTTATGGATAGGAAAGTATCACTAGATGGTTTATCTTTCAATATTTCTAGCTGGCTTTTCTATAGACTATACGGGGGGCATCAGGTAAATGACTAGTCAAGATGGGGTCAAGTTTAAGAACATTCCAATGCTTTCGAAGAATTTTATTAATTTCATTCTCATATGTGTTATATTGAGTTATAAACATAACATTTGAGGACTCTTTAAAGTTCTCAGTTTTGGCCATTTTTTTATTTTTAGTGGAGAGGAGTTGTTTTCTCTCAATGCCACAAGCTCTATTAAGTGCTCCGTATATAAGTCCTTATAGGGTACAGTTCTGATTGACAGCTAGTACTATAAAAATCTGTAGAGCGGACGTAGTAGCCACGCCCTCTGACGAAGTCTTGTGTTGAAACGCGTCAGGGCGTGGCCTACATCGCTCCTGTTACCTGCTCCCCAGATGTGTTCTCCGGCTATGGCTTCTCGTCCCCCAATCCAGCGTGGCGGCGCACTGTTAGAGGTCCGACGGGCCCATTGATGGTCATGTGAGCAGCTTATGCCTGAGTTTGTGCTGATATAAAACCGTGTGGTATCCAGTCCGCAGAGTGCATAATTTTGGTACGGGGCTATATTGACATGTGCCTTGGATATTTTAATTGTCCTCATTAAAACTCCGTTTAATGCACCATGAAGCGCTGTTTTTCCTCCATTCTCCAACAGATTTCCACCTCTGTGGGTTCCAGAGGTTTCTCCTCCTGAGATTGAAAAACTGGCTGCGGGTCTCAAAGCTGACTCTGGTGCTCTCCCTATTCTTTGGTTACATTCTAAAGGACTTTAAAACTGGACTGTTAGCGTGTGGTGAAACAGTTTAGCGCACACTGTTGTATTTTTCTGCATATATATATATATATATATATATATATATATATGTACTGTGTGATGCACAAAAAGCGCTAACCCTCACTTAGTGATTACTAGTAATAGTGACACAATTTACAGTGATGTAAATAATCAAATTACAGTGATGTAAAATATAATAAAGTGATATTGCCAACACTCCAGAGTATATACTGTGGCAGCAAAAGTTTTCAAATTGGCCTAATTTCCATAGGTCCCAAGAAAAATGTCTGCTAGGTGGTAAAACTTCTGCGCCTTCAGTGTTGACAAGGAAGATGTTTTGTGACAATCCTTAAAATACTTTCTATGTGCGTACCGAAAGTTAAATGCAGTTTTGCGTGTAATGATGTCTTTCACTCCCAGATATTCATCCTTATCTTTTACTTCCGCCAGGGGGCGTGGAGATGTTCATTCGAATATGAAATATCCAAAAGGATGATATAAGGGTTTCAAAAAGACAATATCTTTGCATTTGTGTGGGAAGTATCCCATAGGCTGCAATAGCTCTGACCCTGGTCAGGTCACCGGTACGTCACTCAGTACTATCCTATCAGACTGTACACACTGCGCGTTTGTCACATACGCCTGGAAACGCAGCGAGCGGTACGTGTCCAAGGATGTGATGACATCACAGCCTCCCGTGCTGGGCACTGATATATAAATATGCACGACTAGATGCGAAAGACAAAGGGGGTGTACCACCGCCGGCATTGTATAGTATACAATAAAAGGTGAACGCTTTCTTCTATAATAAATGAAATATAATTAAACAATAAAACAATAATAATATTAAAACAATATTAATAAAATAATAAAAACATCTGGAATTCCATAGATGAAACTGAATTCATATAGATGAATAACTGTGGCACATAACCACTGGATGTATAGAGGTAAATCTCCAGTTCCAGATAAGTGACATGGGTGAGTTCCGACACAGTCGACACAGTCCCCTGGAAGGTGATGGATTGAGATGGTATGTCCCACAGTGTCACCTGGGACAGGTGGATGGTAATTCTGGATGAAGATGCAGTTCTGTGGTCGCCTCGGATCTGCCTCCGGAAAATGATGGTGCGAATAAAGAGTCTCTTTGGGTATTGATTCCTCCAGTGGTATATGTGTAGGTACGAGAACAATGCGTTTCCCGGGGGTCAGTCCCGAGCTTCATCAGGAGCCGAATGAATTTTGTGCAGCAACGGTTTTATACCTCCCCTGTTAATTACATGACGAGCAGCTGTACAGAAGCAAATGATATGAAACAGTTCATTTAAATATTAATGTAAAGGTATTTATTAAAGGCGAGTGTATACATTCACTTCATTCTTATCATATTTATCAAAAACGTTCTGTTTTAAAGGTATATAAACAGGCTAGCGGGGGTGGCAGGCTGCGGGCGCAGGCAGGCGGTGGTGGCAGGCATCAGCCACAGTAGTTGTGCGGACGGAAGGTGTGCCAGGCGGCGTCCGCAGGCTAGCGGGGGTGGCAGGCTGCGGGCGCAGGCAGGCGGTGCTGGCAGGAGGGAGTGTGAGGCAGCGGGCGCAGGCAAAAGTCGGCTTGCGGGGCTGAGCGTAGGGTTGGCAGCAGGAGGCAGCGGGCGCATGGCACAGTCTATGCAGAGCGTGTTCCCGCGAGAGTTGGATTGTTGTGATGACGCGACACTGCCCTGAGCGCAGGAGCCGGGGCAGAGGGACCGGGACCGTGCTTGTGTTGTAATGTGTGCGTTATTGCGGGGGTTAGGTGGGCTGGCGTGCAGGGTTGGTTATCTCATTGGCTACGTTTTTTGCGTGTGTCTATAAGGCTGGGTGGTGTGTGACCCCGCCCAGCGTTACACACACACTCTGGGGATGATTGACAGATGTAGCCAAATATATAAGAGATGATTGGGTGGGGTACGGTCATTGGGTCACCAGCATGTTGGTCGACATGAGTCTAGGTCTACATGCAGGAGGGTCGACATGAGTCTAGGTCGACAGGGTCATGAGGTCAACATGGGTTAGGTTGACAGTCAAAATGTCGACATGGGGTTTTTCACATTTTTTTTAGCCGACATGTGCCGACAGGTGGTATTTCATACCCTACCATCCACTAGGGCGTGGTGGGAGAATAAAATAGTGTGCCGAGCGCAGTAAGCCATGCGAGGGGACACGGTGCTACTTCTCAGTGTCCATGTCGACTGTGTTGACATTTGAGACAAAAAAATTAGAAAAACCCCATGTCGACCTTTTGACTGTCGACTTACCCTCATGTCGACCTATTGACCATGTGGACCTAACCCATGTCAACTTGACCTTCCTGCATGTCGACCTAGACTCATGTCAACCTAATGACTGTTGACCAACATGCTGGTGACCAATTGGGCACCTCACGTGACTCCGCGCCCCACTCGCCCCCCGGAAGTAGCTGTGGGAATAGATGTTCATTCATACACAGTAAGGACAAGTCAGAAGACAACACTCGTTTTATTACAGAAAAATGTGTATGATACAAAATCTTGTCATGTAGAACAATCAGGCGCAGATGACGTAATATCCAGCGTTACGGTATTCCCGACCCGCTCCTCCCGTCAGTCCTGGGGTCGGCGTTAGCACAGTCCTTATGTACAGGGGCTTTCAAAGCAAATCACTTCATTATTGAAAGAAAATGGTTGTATGCATTTCTACAAAGCTGGCCTGAGAAATGTATGGACGCAGGGGGCCATTGTGTGAACTCTTTCCCGGCCTAATGGCCTCTTTCTGCCCAAATTATACCCCTACCCCAGGGCTGGATTTAGGGGGGGGGGGGGCTCATGGTTACCCCCTTTTGTACCCCTGGGCCCCCCTCTAGCTAATGGCTCCTTATGGTTGGCATGTATTTTTTTTTTATATATATTTTTAGCTAAAGGTTTTGTGCATGGCGTGGGGTAGTGCTGCAGCTTCACCTATCTGCCAATGTGACAATGATTAATGGTGCTGAGCATCGGGAGCCAAGGCACACTGACTGTACAAGTGTGCGGTGCATTACAGGGAGATGACGGTCCCATGACACTTTGCACAAGAGGGCAGAGGCTGAGAGGCTTGTGCTGAGCTCTGATTGGTGAAGTTCATCACATGCTTATCAGGCCCATGGAGGACAGCAGCAGCAGCCCCTCATGGGAGGGTTTATAATCTGAGGCAGAACTGAGCCTGTGAGGTCTCCTACAGTCCTACAGAGTAATGCGGGGTACACACCAGGACGACCCGCTCACGATGCACATCGTGAGCGGGTCGTCAGTGTCTCGTCCGACCCGCTCACGATGACGCGGTGGGGCACGACCCGCTCACGATGTGCACCGTGAGCGGGTCCGATCCGATGGCGACCCGCACCCGGCTGTATGGTCGTCATTGAGATCCTACCTGCAGCAGGTAGGATCTCAATAACGACCGACCGACCCGCGGGGACGCACATCGGATCGGTATCGGGCCACACCAGGTCAGAAAAGGGCCCAATCAGCACACAATCTACATCCAATTGATCAGAATTGGATCTAGATTGTGGGGCTCGGGCCCTAGTCGTCCTGGTGTGTACCCAGCATAAGGTACAGAGGGACAAACCATGTAGTATGTATGTATATATATATTAATATTAATCCCCCACCCCCAGTTACCCATTGACCAAGTTTATACTGCCATTTTTTTGACAATGTAATATTCTCCCGTGCAGTTTGTGGCAAGTAACGACAGGTGCAAGGTGGCCCCCTTGTCTAAAGTGATCCAGGCCCCCTTAAAGCTTAATCCGGCCCTGCCCTACCCACAAAGATGTCACACACAGCCCTCACTTATAGGTATTGTAAAAGGTCTAATGGGCCCCACACACAGGGCGATATTAAACCGTTTTCTGAGCGATTTTACATAATTTATATGCATCGCTCAGAAAATGGCAGAGAATTGCTGTGTGTGTGGCACACACAGCAATTTAAAGCGCGTCCCCGCCGCATCGAATCGGGCCACAATTAATAACAGACAGGCTGGTCAATTCAGAGCACTCGCTCAGAAAATCGCCAGCATAGCAGGCAGTGTGGACCTTCTGAGCGAGTGCTCTGAATCTCACCTGCCTGTCCGCCCGCTGTCAGGTGAGAAGAACATGTCTTCCCATATGCACGCCCGCCCGCCCGCCGATGTCCACCTACCCGCCCGCTCGCCGCTGTCTGCCCGCTGTCAGGTGAGGACATAGGAATCCCACCTGACTTCCCATATATATGCACGCACGCACGCCCGCCGATGTCCACCTACCCGCCCGCTCGCCGCTGTGTGCCCGCTGTCAGGTGAGGACATAGGAATCTCACCTGACTTCACATAAGCCGCCCACCCGCCGATGTTCGCCCGCCCGCCGATGCCCGCCGATGTCACCCTATGTCCACCTATCCGTCTGCTTGCTGCTGTCCGCCCGCTGGCAGGTGAGGAAGTGGGAATCCCACCTGTGACCTGTTATGTACACCCTATAACCAACACTTATTTACATCTTCGGCTTCATATGCACTAGTGTTCTTTTTATTTTGCACTCAGTTGTTAATTTTGTACATGTGTTTACTGCAAGCTGCAGTGTGGTAAATGAATTGGAATGCTACTGAGACAGCTTTATGTGGTGACAGACTCCTCCTGAGTTTTACTAGCATTTTAAATGTCTGACTTTTTAGGTAATGGATATAAAGGTGCCTATACACTGCCTGCGACGTCTCGCAGCAGTGTACGGACACCCGATGGACTGCAAGCCGCCGGGACCTTCCGGCGGCAGGGACACATGCGATCCGTTGTGATGGAACGCATGTGTCCCTGCTTCACGCCCACCGCAGAACGGGTGGTTGTACGGCCAGCCGGTCCGACCACCTAGCCGGGGCCGATGTGCAGGGGACCGTGCATCGGACCCGACTACATGTCAGGGAGAGGCGATTTGGTCCGATTTAATGGGCCGATTGGTCGAAATCGGACCAAATCGCCTCGATGTATGGGGCATTTAGACTTAAGTGTATTTCATATACATATAATTGAGGGCCTTGTAACTGCAATAGGAAACTACTGTCTATAGCATATAACATTATTTTTGTGATGAAGTGCAGTTTTTTACGTCACTTTCTGTGACACTTGTGACAGATTTGAAATCTCCCATGCTGAATCTCCCGTTATGTATCTCTGACACAAATCTCTCTGTATGTGGCTCATTGTCTGAAAGAGTGAAATCTCTTGTGCTGAATCTCCCGTTATGTATCTCTGGCACACATCTCTGCGTATGTAGGGCCCTTATGTCCACCTATCCGTCTGCTTGCTGCTGTGTGCCCGCTGTCAGGTGAGGACATGGGAATCCCACCTGACTTCACATATGCAGGCCCGCCTGCCGCTGTCCGCCCGCTGGCAGGTGAGGAAGTGGGAATCCCACCTGTGACCTGTTATGTACACCCTATAACCAACACTTATTTACATCTTCGGCTTCATATGCACTAGTGTTCTTTTTATTTTGCACTCAGTTGTTAATTTTGTACATGTGTTTACTGCAAGCTGCAGTGTGGTAAATGAATTGGAATGCTACTGAGACAGCTTTATGTGGTGACAGACTCCTCCTGAGTTTTACTAGCATTTTAAATGTCTGACTTTTTAGGTAATGGATATAAAGGTGCCTATACACTGCCTGCGACGTCTCGCAGCAGTGTACGGACACCCGATGGACTGCAAGCCGCCGGGACCTTCCGGCGGCAGGGACACATGCGATCCGTTGTGATGGAACGCATGTGTCCCTGCTTCACGCCCACCGCAGAACGGGTGGTTGTACGGCCAGCCGGTCCGACCACCTAGCCGGGGCCGATGTGCAGGGGACCGTGCATCGGACCCGACTACATGTCAGGGAGAGGCGATTTGGTCCGATTTAATGGGCCGATTGGTCGAAATCGGACCAAATCGCCTCGATGTATGGGGCATTTAGACTTAAGTGTATTTCATATACATATAATTGAGGGCCTTGTAACTGCAATAGGAAACTACTGTCTATAGCATATAACATTATTTTTGTGATGAAGTGCAGTTTTTTACGTCACTTTCTGTGACACTTGTGACAGATTTGAAATCTCCCATGCTGAATCTCCCGTTATGTATCTCTGACACAAATCTCTCTGTATGTGGCTCATTGTCTGAAAGAGTGAAATCTCTTGTGCTGAATCTCCCGTTATGTATCTCTGGCACACATCTCTGCGTATGTAGGGCCCTTAAGCAGTGTTCCCTCTAAGCTGTGCGCACGTGCGCTCGCACACAACTCGACGAACGTGCGCACAGACATTACAACAGAGCGCACAAAGCAACAGTGGTCCTTTTTGCAGTTGTGGACTCAATTAATGTGTGTTTCACCCATTAACTACATTGTGGGCTGTGTTTTAAATGTTTAATACCATTTTGAAGTAAAGTTAACACAAATGCTGAACGTCATTTTCCAGTTATATATAAGTGGCGTACAAAATTTTTAATTTCCTTCCAAAGTTGCACAAACAAAATCTTTTGCCGCACACAGCCTTTGTAAAATTAGAGGGAACATTGCCCTTAAGACAACACTATCATATTGCCAGAGTGGTCATGGGGATGATAAAGGGATTCTGGGCAAGAGCAGGGAAACAATGGCATCTACACTGAATAGTGATCTATTTAAGCAGGTCCATCTTATCCCCAGTGAGACCAGCTGGGCTTAGTTCCCCACTGTACACCTTATTAGGGAAGGACTGTAATATCCATGCTCACCGTGTAGAGCCACAATGTGATATAAATGCGGGGGGGGGGGGGTGTTACCAGGTTGCTATGTAGGCTGTCAACCTAGTAATATTCCTGAATGTATTCCGATAACTGGTGCATTTTATAGCCCTCGGAAACGTTCTATTTAAACGACTCTGCTCTGGTGCCTCCCTCTCGATTCTCGTGAATTATTACTGGTCACCGATCGCCTCTGCTCTTCTGGCGCCATCGGAGAGCTCGCGTCCTCCCTGCGGATATAGGAAAGATCGTCACAGTGTGTCCTGTAATACACAACCCTACCGCAATATAAGGACTGTCCTACACGCATTCGCTGCAATGTTATACTCTCACTTTTGTGCTGCCGGTTTGCAGCATTTTACAATTCATTAACAACATAGACAGCTACTGGGGTATCCTCTATAATAAAAGGCTATCACTGCTCCTTATCTCTACGGGGGGGGGGGGGGGTTCAAGTGTTTTGAACACTGATGGCCACTAGATGGCGTCCAACTGAGCAGTTCAAGTTGCTGCTGGCGCTGATATTATTGTAATGTGGTTTTGTCATTTGGACGGGAACCAGTATGGAAATGTTACGCCATAACAGTGTCATCACAGGGCTTATAGTGGCCCTTAGGGGCCGTTGTGTAATATGGCAGGATATACACATAAGGACCCTTGTACTTTATTACAGCTTTATCCTATAAACTAAAACCGTTCTTGATTTCCTGACATTATTATCAAAGCGTCTTTGATCTGAAACGAACGTGTAATTAGTCTCTCAATCAGCAGCTAGCGCTGGCTGTCACCCCCTGCCCCCCCCCCCCCCCCCCCACCCAACGCTGCGCAGACGCTTTCATGTACAGTGGTTAGAAATGGAAAATAGGTCAGGACTTTAAAACTTCTTTTCCCCTTCACTTTTGAGATCTGAGCCGTACATTAAATCTGAGCTGTCTTATAATGCAGCGGGCGTTCTTATGTGACAGTTATTTATAGCACAATTACAGTGTGAGGGGAATATTCCAAGTCTTTCTGCTAAAACACCATCCGAGCCGCATTCTCCTGTGCCGGGGAGATAGTACATACTGCCTAGTACGCCATCCGAGCCGCATTCTCCTGTGCCAGGGCGATAGTACATACTGCCCTAGTACGCCATCCGAGCCGCATTCTCCTGTGCCGGGGCGATAGTACATACTGCCTAGTACGCCATCCGAGCCGCATTCTCCTGTGCCAGGGCGATAGTACATACTGCCCTAGTACGCCATCCGAGCCGCATTCTCCTGTGCCGGGGAGATAGTACATACTGCCTAGTACGCCATCCGAGCCGCATTCTCCTGTGCCAGGGCGATAGTACATACTGCCCTAGTACGCCATCCGAGCCGCATTCTCCTGTACCGGGGAGATAGTACATACTGCCTAGTACGCCATCCGAGCCGCATTCTCCTGTGCCAGGGCGATAGTACATACTGCCCTAGTACGCCATCCGAGCCGCATTCTCCTGTGCCGGGGCGATAGTACATACTGCCCTAGTACGCCATCCGAGCCGCATTCTCCTGTGCCGGGGCGATAGTACATACTGCCCTAGTACGCCATCCGACAGAGCCGGCCTTAGGCATAGGCAAACTAGGCAATTGCCTAGGGCATTTGGAATGCCTAGGGGCATCAGCAGCTTCTGCTGATTAAAATGATATGCAGCATGCCTATATTCTGTGTGTGAGTGAGGCTGCATTTGCATATGGAATAGTGTATTCATGGAAATCACTGTAACATAGCATTCTGTATGCAGGTACAGCCACAGTCGCACACAGAATATAGGTATGCCTCATATCATTTTAATCATCGGAAGCTCCTTGTGTGTCCTGGTCACATAACAATGCAAATGAGATGAATTTTCAGCAAAAAAGCCACCCAACGTTAGCAGAACTGGCCAGGAGCTGCATGGCCTATTGAGTAAAGATGTATGAGGAAACATCTGTATCCAAGCAGAGGCAGAGGTCACAGTGAGCAGAGGCAGAGGTCACAGTGTTAGCGGCTGTGCAAGTGCTGTCTGCAGGTGGGTAGGTTGTGCAATAGTGTTCGTCACACTGTATGTGTAAGGGGCATTATGTGTGTCATGTATAAATGCATTAATAATGTGCAACATATGTGTAACAGGCATTATGTGTGTCATGCGTATAAGGGCATTAATAATGTGCAACATATGTGTTAGGGGCATTATGTGTATGAAGGGCATTAATAAAGGTTGGTATAATGTGTAAGGGGCATTATGGTTATAAGGACATTAATAATGTGTGTTATGTGTAAGGGGCATTACTGTGTGGTATTATCAGGGGTGCAGAGAGAAAGGGGTAGGGGGTACAAATTACCCAGGCCAAAGTCTGATGGAAGGACCCAGTGGGGCCCCGGGCCCCCTCCCCTTAAGTGACAGCAGCAGCTCTTCTCCTCTGCCCAGCACACACTGCTTTGTGCTGGGTTGCAGTGTGGCCATGGAGGTGCTTAAAATACAATATATTCTCAGGATTTCTTTCTAAGGGTATAATGTGAATAATCTGAGGAGTAATGTACATAAGGTAAAGTGGTACTACTGTGTGATGTAATGTGAATAAGGGACACTATCGCATGATATAATGTGACACTACTGTGTGGCATAATTTGAATTGGGGGTACTATTGTGTGGCCATGCCCCTTTCCAACAAGAACACACCCCCTGTTTGGGATGCGCACCGAATGTGTGCACTGTTTCTATTTAAAATATTGCGGGTAGGAGCACCAAAATTATGACTGCTATGATGAGGGTTGATGATGCTGGGAAAGGGGTGCAGGGTCAGAGGTGAAACTAGTGGCGGTGCTAGGGGGCACCAGCCAAAATCTTGCCTAGGGCGTCATTTAGGCTAGGGCCGGCTCTGCCATCCGAGCCGCATTCTCCTGTGCCGGGGCGATAGTACATACTGCCCTAGTACGCCATCCGAGCCGCATTCTCCTGTGCCGGGGCGATAGTACATACTGCCCTAGTACGCCATCCGAGCCGCATTCTCCTGTGCCGGGGCGATAGTACATACTGCCCTAGTACGCCATCCGAGCCGCATTCTCCTGTGCCGGGGTAATGGTACATACTGCCCTAGTACGCCATCCGAGCCGCATTCTCCTGTACCGGGGAGATAGTACATACTGCCCTAGTACGCCATCCGAGCCGCATTCTCCTGTGCTGGGGCGATAGTACATACTGCCCTAGTACGCCATCCGAGCCGCATTCTCCTGTGCCGGGGCGATAGTACATACTGCCCTAGTACGCCATCCGAGCCGCATTCTCCTGTGCCGGGGCGATAGTACATACTGCCCTAGTACGCCATCCGAGCCGCATTCTCCTGTGCCGGGGCGATAGTACATACTGCCCTAGTACGGCATCCGAGCCGCATTCTCCTGTGCCGGGGCGATAGTACATACTGCCCTAGTACGCCATCCGAGCCGCATTCTCCTGTGCCGGGGCGATAGTGCATACTGCCCTAGACGAACAGCATCTATACACAGAACATTCCCACACCTGATATCGTTCCCCGGATAATCGGCAGCTGGAACGCTTTTTCTTTTCTTCCTGTAGAAGAGTAAGTAAAACACGATGGCGGCGACCAGTATCAGCGCCAGGATCACGCCCACCACAGCGCCAGCTATTGTCCCGGCTTCACTGACACCTGGAAAACGTACAAAACACGTCATAATAGGAACAGATGCTGGGGGGGGGGTACCATATATAACCAATCAGATCCTACTTCTTATTTCCTTAGCACCTTCTAGAATAAATAGATAGCATCCCGTCCCGTCTGCAATACAACTACCATCTTAGTACAACTGAGCGTTCCAGCCAGCAATGAACCCAAAGGCAGCGGTAATGTGCGTCCATTCATACACATGGGGCTCATGTGCAAGCCTGCGAGATGCGAGCGCGATTTGTCACGAAAGGTTCACGTGAGTTTTTCACGTATTTTTCATCCTGAATTATGATGTAAGTCAACATGGACCCTATCGGTGTCCCGTGCCCCCTCACATGGCTCGCTGCACTCGTCGTGCTCCTGCGCACTATTATATTCTCCCTCCTCGCCCTAGTGGCTGCTAGCGTATGAAATACCACCTGTCGACGCATGTCGGCTAACAAAAAAAGAAAAAAATACGGAGAAACTCATGTCGACCTTTTTACTGTCAACCTTCCCATTGTCAACCTAATGTGTGTGTTGACCTTCATAGTGTCGGCATAGAAACGAGTAATCTTCTAACATGAATGAGTCTTTATGTCATGTGTGGCCCATTTCCCTATTCTGCGAGCTCTCACAGGCAGGGCCCTTCACCCTCTTGGTTCTCACCTGCCCCGTTCCTGTCAGTGATGCTGTTATTGTTCTCCCAGACATACGCCAATAATGTGTAATACCCTATTGTTATGTAGGTGTCTCTATACCCTATTGTTATGTAGGTGTCTCTATACCCTATTGTTATGTAGGTGTCTCTATACCCTATTGTTATGTAGGTGTCTCTATACCCTATTGTTATGTAGGTGTCTCTATACCCTATTGTTATGTAGGTGTCTCTATACCCTATTGTTATGTAGGTATCTCTATACCCTATTGTTATGTAGGTGTCTCTATACCCTATTGTTATGTAGGTGTCTCTATACCCTATTGTTATGTAGGTGTCTCTATACCCTATTGTTATGTAGGTGTCTCTATACCCTATTGTTATGTAGGTGTCTCTATACCCTATTGTTATGTAGGTGTCTCTATACCCTATTGTTATGTAGGTGTCTCTATACCCTATTGTTATGTAGGTGTCTCTATACCCTATTGTTATGTAGGTGTCTCTATACCCTATTGTTATGTAGGTGTCTCTATACCCTATTGTTATGTAGGTGTCTCTATACCCTATTGTTATGTAGGTATCTCTATACCCTATTGTTATGTAGGTGTCTCTATACCCTATTGTTATGTAGGTGTCTCTTCCCCAGAGTCTGATACTGATGTACATATTGATGTTCAGCGACTGACAACTCCCCAGACGTCAGCCTGTTGTCGGCACACATTCTGCTCAATTGTATGATCACTTTCTCTGCAGGAAAACAAATCACATTGTTCTGGCACCCGCCATAGTACAGACAGATGGTACCCAAGTCAGGGAGAGATGGTGTTATTGTACAGCGCTACAGAATATGCGAGTGCTATCGAAATAATGGATGATGAGATTACTTGATACTGATATAGTCACTTGGCAGGTAGATTGTCCCAGCTCATTGGAGGCCGTACAGAGATAGGTCCCGGACACTGCTTGCGACAGGTTACTGAGGAGAAGCGATCCCGTTACCTGGTCTGTAGTAGAGAAGAACAAACGCAGTACATACGTTATAAATTCCACACATCATGTCACTGCTGCTCACATACACACCACTGATCTCCTGATATACTCTGTGCTGCTGAGGACCCTGCTCCTCCCACTATATAACTCCCAGTCTGTGGCTTTCTGCTGCCTCCATTCCCCTCCTCACATCATGTCACTGCCCCGTCACATGCAGCCCTGTCCTCACTGACACATCACTCATCTCCTGATATACTCTGTGCTGCTGGGGACCCTGCTCCTCCCACTATATAACTCTCAGTCTGTGGCTTCCTGCTGCCCCCATTCCTCTACTCACATGTCACTGCCCCTGTCACATGCAGCCCTGTCCTCACTGACACATCACTCATCTCCTGATATACTCTGTGCTGCTGGGGACCCTGCTCCTCCCACTATATAACTCTCAGTCTGTGGCTTCCTGCTGCCCCCATTCCCCTCCTCACATCATGTCACTGCCCCTGTCACATGCAGCCCTGTCCTCACTGACACATCACACATCTCCTGATATACTCTGTGCTGCTGGGAACACTGCTCCTCCCACTATATAACTCTCAGTCTGTGGCTTCCTGCTGCCTCCATTCCCCTCCTCACATCATGTCACTGCCCCTGTCACATGTTGCCCTGTCCTCACTGACACATACCTCATCTCCTGATATACTCTGTGCTGCTGTGGACCCTGCTCCTTCCACTGTATAACTCTCAGTCTGTGGCTTCCTGCTGCCCCCATTCCCCTCCTCACATCATGTCACTGTCCCTGTCACATGCAGCCCTGTCCTCACTGACACATCCCTCATCTCCTGATATACTCTGTGCTGCTGGCGGCCCTGCTCTTCCCACTATATAACTCAGTCTGTGGCTTCCTGCTGCCCCCATTCCCCTCCTGACATCATGTCACTGCCCCTGTCACATGCAGAACTGTCCTCACTGACACATCACTCATCTCCTGATATACTCTGTGCTGCTGGGGACGCTGCTCCTCCCACTATATATCTCTCAGTCTGTGGCTTCCTGCTGCCTCCATTCCCCTCCTCACATCATGTCACTGCCCCTGTCACAGGCAGCCCTGTCCTTACTGACACATCACTCACCTCCTGATATACTCTGTGCTGCTGGGGACCCTGCTCCTACCACTATATAACTCTCAGCCTGTGGCTTCCTGCTGCCTCCATTCCCCTCCTCACATCATGTCACTGCCCCTGTCACATGCAGCCCTGTCCTCACTGACACATCACTCATCTCCTGATATACTCTGTGCTGCTGGGGACCCTGCTCCTCCCACTGTATAACTCTTAGTCTGTGGCTTCCTGCTGCCCCCATTCCCCTCCTCACATCATGTCACTGCCCCTGTCACATGCAGCCCTGTCCTCACTGACACATCACTCATCTCCTGATATACTCTGTGCTGCTGGGGACCCTGCTCCTTCCACTGTATAACTCTCAGTCTGTGGCTTCCTGCTGCCTCCATTCCCCTCCTCACATCATGTCACTGCCCCTGTCACATGCAGCCCTGTCCTCACTGACACATCCCTCATCTCCTGATATACTCTGTGCTGCTGGGGAGCCTGCTCCTCCCACTATATAACTCTCAGTCTGAGGCTTCCTGCTGCCCCCATTCCCCTCCTCACATCATGTCACTGCCCCTGTCACAGGCAGCCCTGTCCTTACTGACACATCCCTCATCTCCTGATATACTCTGTGCTGCTGGGGACCCTGCTCCTCCCACTATATAACTCTCAGTCTGTGGCTTCCTGCTGCCCCATTCCCCTCCTCACATCATGTCACTGCCCCTGTCACATGCAGCCCTGTCCTCACTGACACATCCCTCATCTCCTGATATACTCTGTGCTGCTGGGGACCCTGCTCCTCCCACTATATAACTCTCAGTCTGTGGCTTCCTGCTGCCCCCATTCCCCTCCTCACATCATGTCACTGCCCCTGTCACATGCAGCCGTGTCCTGACTGATACATCCCTCATCTCCTGATATACTCTGTGCTGCTGGGGACCCTGCTCCTCCCACTATATAACTATCAGTCTGTGGCTTCCTGCTGCCTCCATTCCCCTCCTCACATCATGTCACTGCCCCTGTCACATGCAGAACTGTCCTCACTGACACATCACTCATCTCCTGATATACTCTGTGCTGCTGGGGACGCTGCTCCTCCCACTATATAACTCTCAGTCTGTGGCTTCCTGCTGCCTCCATTCCCCTCCTCACATCATGTCACTGCCCCTGTCACATGCAGCCCTGTCCTCACTGACACATCACTCATCTCCTGATATACTCTGTGCTGCTGGGGACCCTGCTCCTCCCACTATATAACCCTCAGTCTGTGGCTTCCTGCTGCCCCCATTCCCCTCCTCACATCATGTCACTGCCCCTGTCACATGCAGCCCTGTCCTCACTGACACATCCCTCATCTCCTGATATACTCTGTGCTGCTGGGGAGCCTGCTCCTCCCACTATATAACTCTCAGTCTGAGGCTTCCTGCTGCCCCCATTCCCCTCCTCACATCATGTCACTGCCCCTGTCACAGGCAGCCCTGTCCTTACTGACACATCCCTCATCTCCTGATATACTCTGTGCTGCTGGGGACCCTGCTCCTCCCACTATATAACTCTCAGTCTGTGGCTTCCTGCTGCCCCCATTCCCCTCCTCACATCATGTCACTGCCCCTGTCACATGCAGCCCTGTCCTCACTGACACATCCCTCATCTCCTGATATACTCTGTGCTGCTGGGGACCCTGCTCCTCCCACTATATAACTCTCAGTCTGTGGCTTCCTGCTGCCCCCATTCCCCTCCTCACATCATGTCACTGCCCCTGTCACATGCAGCCGTGTCCTGACTGATACATCCCTCATCTCCTGATATACTCTGTGCTGCTGGGGACCCTGCTCCTCCCACTATATAACTATCAGTCTGTGGCTTCCTGCTGCCTCCATTCCCCTCCTCACATCATGTCACTGCCCCTGTCACATGCAGAACTGTCCTCACTGACACATCACTCATCTCCTGATATACTCTGTGCTGCTGGGGACGCTGCTCCTCCCACTATATATCTCTCAGTCTGTGGCTTCCTGCTGCCCCCATTCCCCTCCTCACATCATGTCACTGCCCCTGTCACATGGAGTCCTGTCCTCACTGACACATCACTCATCTCCTGATATACTCTGTGCTGCTGGGGACCTGCTCCTCCCACTATATGAATGTCGTACCCATTCGATCTTAATAACGGCCGGCTAATTTACTAACAACCAAATTCGTCTGATTTTTGTTTTTATCTGGGCCTGAGATCTCCTTGTGCGATTGGATTTATTGCTTGTAGGGTAACACGACTTACTCTCCATCATTCCTGGGAGCAGAGCTGTCTTGGACCCCACCATGGACCAGCTGTATATGGGGGTGGGGTTGCCGCTGGAGGAACAGGTCAGGGTCCCATCCTGTCCCGTGACGGTGCTACCCTTTGACTGACAGGTTGGTGATGTCGGAGGAACTGGAAATAAAAGTGGTTGGATTATATGTAGGTTCTGCTCACAAGTTACTGGTCCTTAGAAGTATATTCCATCTAATCAGTGTCGTTTCCACGTGATATTATCTCTCGCCGTATGTACATACATGTAATTATGCGCGGTCCCTTTAATAATGTTCCCTCAATAAGAAGCAATTTTCCCAAACCCCCATGTCCACCCCTTGAAGCCTCTTACCCAGGACAGAGAGTTGAACGATCCCAGATCCGACGCCGCTGAAATCCGGTGGATTGTTGACCGCACAGACGTAAGTGCCGTTGTCAGACCAAGCCAGGTTATTGATCTGTATTGAGGCCACCCCTGAGGTTGGGGGGTTCTGGACGGTACTCAGCCGACCCGCTTGGGATCCAGGTTTGTACGTTGTTCCACCTGTGTAGTAATATATCTGGACAGAGGAACATCAGGTCAACAATGAGACGGCGGCGCTGATACCGGATACTGCAAATACGTCCATACGTAGAAGGGTCCAGTCACATACCGGTCAGGGTTACGTCATCAGTGCGTCAGACGCACTCTCACACAACCAGGTCATCAGTTTGGGTTCTTCGCTACTAATTAAGTCACCTGTGCTCAAGAATGGATATCCTTAAAACCTGGACTGTTAGTGTGCCTGGAGGACTTTGCAAAGTCAATATTAATTTTCTTTAATGATTTTTGGGGTGTCATCTGTATCTTGCAGCACATGGACCCCCAATTGGTGTATGGCGTACCCTTGCTCTCTCTGCTTGTAATGCTTTGGGCAAGGCACGTTACCCTTCTCAATCGTAGACCATATGGATGAAGTAAAACTCATATCGGCCATATGCTGTGTTGACCACTATCATGTTGACAAGTCGACCAGCCTACAGCAAGCTGGGGAAGTCAGTAATCCGGGAGCGTCATGGAGAGATTTGCGCTGAACCGTGTCATTATGGCTCCTCCCTCCACCACAGAGCGATGGGTGTGGCTACAGTGAGGTAACCGTAGTTACCGCCCCTACCTTCTCCTCCTCCCTAGAGTCTTCCCACCAATCCACCCCACCGAGGTATTGTTCAGTCCAACAAGTCCATGTCCCAGGACTGTAGGCAAAGATGCAATAAACATTTGCACCTAACAAGCACCACAACATCTGGCTCTGTCCCTTCTGCCTGGCAGCCAGAACTAGGGAGCAGAGGGGTGTGGTATAAATGGCCGACAGACGGGATTCCGACAGTCATTTCTCCGCCGTCGGAATCCGACTGCACAGCGGGGGAGAGCAATGAAGCCCCTCGCTATTTTATTCTCCCTCTATGGGGGTCGTGAACCCCCACGAGGGAGCAGTCGGGATTCCAACGTCGGAGGAATGACTGTCGGAATCCCGACTGTCGGGGATCCGTCCGGCACCCGAGCAGAGATCTGGGCCCGTTCTACGGATGCACCCGGTGACTCTCCAGGTACTCCACATTTGGCTTATAGAATCCGGTTATCCAATTAAGCCAAGCACATGTGCCCCAGGGGCATTGCCAGTGCCAGTCCTGCCCCCTCTGCCTTGTGCCCTAAGTGGTTCCATCGCTTGCACACCCCTAGTTACAATCACATGAATGGCTGCAGCTATCCACCAATCAGACTGCAGAATTCTCTACACCCGCAGCCAGCAGCACAGACAGTGATTGGCTGTCAGCATTCGGATTGGTGGGAGGCTGGACCTACTGTATGGAAACAGGCGGAGAGAATGCAGATGGGGCAGGTTAGGATTTGTGTTTATTCCCATGAATGGGTGGGTGTAGCCCCAGTGCATCGTCATGTTAGTCTGACCCTGGTAATCAAAGGCTTATGTTTTTGTCATAATGAAGAGCAGCTCCTGGAGTGACAGCTTGTGATGCAGCGCCACCTACTGTCCCTACAATAAAGCTTTTCATGTCATACTTAGCCTATAGTTGTTGTTATATTCCAACACCAATTTCATATTGTAATAAACACACAACAGAAGATATTTTGTACGTTTCTACCTGGTACCCAGTTACCGCCGGAGTTGAGCCAGAGGCAAACTTCCATTCCAGATTAAAGTTAGAGGTAACGGTGGTGGAGTATGTACATGGCAGGATGACGCTACCCCCAGACTTCCCCACGACCACTTTCTCAGGTGTAGTCACCTCCACAGACTGCGCCACTGCAAGAAATGGAAATTTATTGAATTATTGTCAGTGGCGGCCTGTACCTTTTCGGGGGAAGGGATTGCTTGTGGCCGCAGCCACCACGGGGATAATGGAATGCAGGCACCTCCCCCGCCCTGTCGCCACCACTGCCAGTCCTTGCAGAGTTCCCGACGCCTGTGTTATGATGACAGGCGCCGGCACTGGCACTTGCGCAGTACAAACATCTGTACTGCGCATGCGGCCAGCTTCTATGAGCTGCTTCGGTAACAGCCCAGAGAAGGGAATCATGGTCCCGGCACCTGTATAACACAAATGACGGGCACCGGGACCAGCGCATATGCAGTACCGATATAGGTGCGCGATCTGTAATATTGCACAGCAACAAGCAGAAAGGCGTCCCGGAGGGAGGGAACACCTATCAGTGGGACTGCCTTGGTAACTGGCAGGTCAGACTTCCAATAGGAAGTCTCTGCCGGTCTCAGTGAAGCCACTGCAGTCTCACAGACTGCATCTGGCTTCACTGCAGTGGCGGATTTTACCATGGGGGGCTGCAGCTCTGCAGCCCATAGGTAAAAACCGCCACTGATTATTACTTTCTCCGCAAGACTTAGAACAATGTTGTGACTGACAAGAACTGAGGCGCCAAAGTGCAGAGATTCAGTATAAATTCCATGAAATGATAACTGGCCAATCACAGACACTTTATAAGAAGAGTATCTTCCTCGCACCCCTCTCTGTTCCCAGAAATGGACCTCAATACCTCCAAACCTCTACTTAGCTCTAATACGGCACTGTTCTGTTGTTCTGAATCCAAATGCACCGCCCACCTTTTGTTACCCTGTATGGCAGTGATGGGTACAAATTGGTATGTCTGTTTGTACCTGTGTACCCCCTGTAGCAGGTACTATACCTAGGGGGTTATACAATCATGATGACCACTGTCTACTGTTTGTATAAGTACAGTACCGGATTACTAAATAGGCAGAGTAGGCACCGGCCTATGGACCTCACACTTATTAGGGGCCCTGCAACAACGGATCAAAGTAATATTGATTTCTAGTAATAGTATAGGGAGAACATAGTAATAGTGCAGTAATAGTGTAAGGATTGTATAGTAATTGCATGGAGATATGTAGTAACATTGCAGCAATGGTGTAGTAATAGTATAGGGATAACATAGTAATAGGGTGAGGATTGTATAGTAATGGTATGGGGATAGTGTAGTAATACTGCAGCGATTGTGTAGTGATAGTATAGGGATAACATAGTAATAGTGCAGTAATAGTGTAAGGATTGTGTAGTAATGGTATAGGGATAACATAGTAATAGTGCAGTAATAGTGTAAGGATTGTGTAGTAATGGTATAGGGATAACATAGTAATAGTGCAGTAATAGTGCAGTAATAGTGTAAGGATTGTGTAGTGGTAGTATAGGGATAACATAGTTATAGTGCAGCGATAGTGTAAGGATTGTGTAGTAATGGTATGGGGATAGTGTAGTAAGATTTTGTGTACAGGGAATACAGGGAATGGGGGAGGGGAAAATTTGGATCCGCACACAGTTGTCGTTACCCTCTTTTGTGTTTTTACAATTTTTAGGGGGGGGGGGGGGGTTTCCTTGTGAGGAAGAGGCCGCCTGTTATCTGAGTAATTAGGCGGGGGTGCTATCCAGGCAAATGGGTACAATGGTAGTATGAGGAAAGGACAGAGTGTATAGTAATGGTATGGGGATAGTGTAGTAATAGTGCAGCGATTGTGTAGTGATAGTATAGGGAGAACATAGTGATAGTACAGCTATAGTGCAGTAATAGTGTAAAGATTGCATAGTAATAGTGAAGTGATTGGGCAGGGATAGTGCAGTAATAGGGTAAGGATTGTATGGTAATAGTAAAGGGATAGTGTAGTAATAGTGCAGTGATGGTGTAGTAATAGTATAGGGATATCAATATAATTGTGCAGTAATAGTATAGCATAGTAAAAGTGCAGGGTTAGTGTAGTAATAGTTTCAGGATAGCATAGTTCTAGTTAAGTGATAGTGTAATAATAATGCAGGGCAGCACGGATGGTGTAATGGTTAGTATTACTGCCTCACAGCGCTGAGGTCATGGGTTTGATTCCCACCATGGCCCTAACTGTGCAGAGTTTGTATATTCTCCCTGTACTTAAGTGGGTTTCCTCCGGGTACTCTGGTTTCCTCTCACAATCCAAAAATATACAGGTAGGTTAATTGGCTCCCAACAAATTAACCCTAGAATATCTGTGTGTGTGTGTACATGTGGTAGGGAATATAGATTGTAAGCTCCATTGGGGCAGGGACTGATGTGAATGTTCAAATATTGTCTGTAAAGCGCTGAGTAATTTGTATGCGCTATATAAGAAACTGTTAATAAATAAATAATAGTGCACTAATAGTGTGAGGATAGCACAGTAATAGTGTAGGGATAATGCAGTGATAGTGTAAAAATAGTGCAGGGATAGTGCAGTAATAGTGTGAGGATAGCATATATAGTGCTGTGTAGTGTAGGGATAATGCAGTGACAGTGTGAGGATAGCATATATAGTTTTGTGTAGCGTAGTGTAGGGATAATGCAGTGACAGTGTGAGGATAGCATATATAGTTTTGTGTAGCGTAGTGTAGGGATAATGCAGTGATAGTGTAATAATAGTGCAGGGATAGTGCAGTAATAGGGTGAGGATAGTATAGTGTAGTATCCCTACAGTGGTTGTGTAATATTAGTGCAGTAATAGTGTGAGGATAGCATAGGGATAATGCAGTGATAATAATAGTGCAGGTATAGTGCAGTAACAGTGTAAGGAAACCATAGTAATTGTGAAGGGATAATGCAGTGATAGTGTAATAATAGTGCAGGGATAGTGCAGTCATAGGGCGGTATTCAATGAGCCTGATTCGCCATGTTTTTATGGCGAATTTGTGCTGTTTGGCGAATTTTTGACAAAAACGGTGAATCACCCTATTCAATGACCACATGCATAGGCGTGCGCAGACCATTTTCTTAGGGGGTGCACCATTGGAGGGGTATGTCTATCCCCGCCTACTGGGCGTGTCCATCACCGCCTATTGGTCATCAATGCAAACTAAACAGATGGTGACTTATTTAAGTATATGCACTTCAGAGTGAATCATTCCCCCCACACATACACAAGAAACAGGGATAGTGCAAGCCGAAGGGATAGTGCTCATTGCTAGAGGGATCTACATGCTCATTTCTAGGGAGTTACATGCTTATTTCCAAAGAGGGGGGGTTACATGTTAGTTGCCAGGGGGAGTTATATGCTTGTTGGCAGGGTAGGCGGGGTTGCGTGCTTGTTGGCAAGGGGAGTTGCATGATCATTGCCAAGGGGTCTTATATGCTCATTGCCAAGGGGACTTGCATCCTTGTTGCCAGGATGGGGAGGACGATGACCAACCCTAACCCTGCATACCTACAATATGAATCAATGCTGCAAGTGTACGGTATTAATACTCCTCTCTCCTTTAGTATTTGGATTTCCTGCAGCAGCTCATCTACCTATCACCTCTCCCATAGCCTGCTCCCTATAGCCATCCTGTCAGCTGCTCTGTTTCCCGGGCGGGTACTAAGTGAGCAGCCCCGGAACAGCCACCGCCATGCACCGCCTCATCACGTCAGGCGGCGGAGTCTGTAGCTCGGGCACTTACAGCAGTCAGACATAGGAGATTACCAGCAGCGGGCATACTGTCTGAGGTGCTGCCTTCCAGTTCTACTTATACCCTCCAGCTGCTCATACTAGCCTGCACCTCTTCCCGCCAATGAGGGAAAAATGACTGATAGCTGCTGTACATGCGGGGCTTCTTGTGCCCTCTCCCTGGCACCACTGCATGATGTTCCTTACCCTACACACAGCCCTGCTACGGGATTGGGGTACATTTAGGGGGCTGCAGCCAGGGCTGCCAAGAGGAATCCTGGGTCCCGGAACTGTGCAAAGGTAGTGGCACTCCACTGGCTTTTTAATACATTTTAGTAACCCCGAAACGTCAGAATTTGCATCTTTGCTACTAAAATGGATTGAAAAGCCCGTGGATTGCCACTGTCTGTTTTGCACCATTGCCTACAAACCATCTATCTGGAGGGAACCTGCTGTTGAATTCCATGTGGAGAGTGCCAATCCCACAAGCGCACGCACTCTCTCTCTCTCTCTCTCTCTCTCTCTCTCTCTCTCTCTCTCTCTCTCTCTCTCTCTCTATATATATATATATATATATATGCATATATATATATATATATATATGCATATATATATATGTATATGCATATATATGTATATATATGTATATATATATATATGTATATATGTGTATATATATATATATATGTATATATATATGTGTATATATATACATATATATATACATGCACACATGTCATTCATAGTAACTTATGTATTTAGCCAGGCAGAAATTTGTACTTACAGAACAGCCAGCATTTTTCCAGGGTCAGCTCGAGCACAGCCACCCTGCCTGAGCTCCTCCACTGCCGTGCCTGAGCTCCTGCATGTCCGCATCTTACCCGCCCTAAGTGCAGCATAATTCAGGTCCCCGGCTGCTGCAGACACAGACAGACTCGCGAGATGATGAAATCATCATCTCACGAGAGTGTCTGCAGCAGAGTTCCGCAGCGGTGGACAACTGCTGCCGGTCTGCCGCTGCCATTGCAGACGCAATGACAGCTTACACAATACCTGGCGCACAGCCGCCTATGCTCCCGCCGCTGCGCAAATAAAAAAAAACTGTCTGGACCCGGACCCCGGTGACAGGCATTAGGAGGTGCCTGTGCACCCCTGGCACCCCCTGTGCGCACGCCTATGACCACATGGCGAATACATTTTGAAGGTTTTTTTCGCCATGATTCAAATATTTTTTTTTTTATTTTTTTTTACACAGCAGCCAGCAGGGGGCGCCGGAGCCGAGCCGCTCATTACATATTCATATATTCACTGCACCCGATGTTATGATCGGGTATAGTGAATATACACTCCCCTGCTGGCACCCCCGGGGGGCAGCCTGTGCTGCCTGGCACCCGGGGAGCCCACCTAACCCCCCACAAACGTTCTGGGCCAGGCAGAGAGACTTCCATCTCTCTGCCTGGCACCGTCCTCAGGCTCCCTGCGGCATTCGCCGCAGGAGCTCATATTCGCCAGTCAGGGGCAGCGAGCCCCTGACACGTTGAATACCGGAGCCCGCTGGCTCCGGAACGTGGCGAATGTGCAGCGAATCCTAAAAAGGATTCGCTGCACCTCGCAGGTATTCACATTGAATACCGCCCATAGTGTGAGGATATCATAGTAATAGTGCAGGGATAATGCAGTGATAGTGCAGTAATAGTGTAAGGAAAGCAAAGTTATAGTGTAGGGATAATGCAGTTATGGTGTAATAATAATACAGGAATAGTGCAGTAATAGTGTAAGGAAAGCAAAGTTATAGTGTAGGGATAATGCAGTTATGGTGTAATAATAATACAGGGATAGTGCAGTAATAGTGTGAGGATAACATAGCATAGTGTCGGGATAATGCAATGATAGTGTAATAATAGTGCAGGGATAGTGCAGTAATATTGTGAGGATAGCATAGTAATAGTTTATGGATAATGCAGTGATAGTGTAATAATAGAGCAGGGATAGTGCAGTAATTGTGTGAGGATAGCATAGTAATAGTGTATAGATCATGCAGTGATAGTGTAATAATAGTGCAGGGATAGTGCAGTAATAGTGTGAGGATAGCATAGTATAGTGTAGTGTAGGGATAATGCAGTGATAGTGTAATAATAGTGCAGGGATAGTGCAGTAATAGGGTGAGGATAGCATAGTAATAGTGCAGGGATAGTGTAATATTAGTGCAGGGATAATTCAGTAATAGTGTGAGGAAAACATAGTATTAGTGCAGGGATAGTGTAATATTAGTGCATGGATAGTGCAGTAATAGTGTGAGGAAAACAGTATTAGTGCAGGGATAGTGTATTATTAGTGCAAGGATAATACAGTAATAGTGTGAGGATAGCATAGTAATAGTGCAGGGATAGTGTAGTATTAGTGCGAGGATAATGCAGAAATAGTGTGAGGAAAACATAGTATTAGTGCAGGGATAGTGTAATATTAGTGCATGGATAGTGTGAGGAAAACATAGTATTAGTGCAGGGATAGTACAGTAATAGTGTGAGGATAGCATAGTAATAGTGCAGGGATAGTGTAATATTAGCGCAGGGATAATGCAGTAATAGTGTGAGGATAGCATAGTAATAGTGCAGGGATAGTGTAATATTAGTGCATGGATAGTGCAGTAATAGTATGAGGATAGCGTAGTAATAGTGCAGGGATAGTGTAATAGTGCAGGGATAGTACAGTAGTAGTGTGAGGAAAACATAGTATTAGTGCAGGGATAGTGTAATATAAGTGTAGGGATAATTCAGCAATAGTGTGAGGAAAACATAGTATTAGTGCAGGCATAGTGTAATATTAGTGCAGGGATAATACAGTAATAGTGTGAGGAAAACATAGTATTAGTGCAGGGATAGTGTAATATTAGTGCAGGGATAGTGCAGTAATAATGTGAGGATAGCATAGTAATAGTGCAGGGATAGTGTAATATTAGTGCAGGGATAATTCAGTAATAGTGTGAGGAAAACATAGTATTCGTGCAGGGATAGTGTAATATTAGTGCAGGGATAGTGCAGTAATAGTGTGAGGAAAACATAGTATTAGTGCAGGGATAGTGTACTATTAGTGCAGGGATAGTGCAGTAATAATGTGAGGAAAACATAGTATTAATGCAGGGAAAGTGTAATATTAGTGCAGGGATAGTACAGTAATAGTGTGAGGATAGCATAGTATTAGTGCAGGGATAGTGTAATATTAGTGCAGGGATAATACAGTAATAATGTGAGGATAGCATAGTAATAGTGCAGGGATAATGTAATATTAGCGCAGGGATAATGCAGTAATAGTGTGAGGATAGCATAGTAATAGTGCAGGGATAGTGTAATATTAGTGCATGGATAGTGCAGTAATAGTATGAGGATAGCGTAGTAATAGTGCAGGGATAGTGTAATATTAGTGCAGGGATAGTGCAGTAATAATGTGAGGATAGCATAGTAATAGTGCAGGGATAGTGTAATATTAGTTCAGGGATAATTCAGTAATAGTGTGAGGAAAACATAGTATTAGTGCAGGGATAATTCAGTAATAGTGTGAGGAAAACATAGTATTAGTGCAGGGATAGTGTAATATTAGTGCAGGGATAATCCAGTAATAGTGTGAGGATAGCATAGTAATAGTGCAGGGATAGTGTAATATTAGTGCAGGATAATGCAGTAATAGTGTGAGGATAGCATAGTACAGTGTAATGTAGTGTAGGGATAATGCAGTGATAATGTAATAATAGTGCAGGGATAGTGCAGTAATAGGGTGAGGATAACATAGTAATAGTGCAGGGATAGTGTAATATTAGTGCAGGGATAATTCAGTAATAGTGTGAGGAAAACATAGTATTAGTGCAGGGATAGTGTAATATTAGTGCAGGGATGGTACAGTAATAGTGTGAGGAAAACATAGTATTAGTGCAGATATAGTGTAATATTAGTGCAGGGATAATACAGTAATAGTGTGAGGATAGCATAGTAATAGTGCAGGGATAGTGTAATATTAGTGCAGGAATAATGCAGTAATAGTGTGAGGATAGCATAGTAATAGTGCAGGCATAGTGTAATATTAGTGCAGGGATAGTGCAGTAATAATGTGAGGATAGCATAGTAATAGTGCAGGGATAGTGTAATATTAGTGCAGGGATAGTGCAGTAATAATGCGAAGATAGCATAGTAATAGTGCAGGGATAGTGTAATATTAGTGCAGGGATAATTCAGTAATAGTGTGAGTAAAACATAGTATTACTGCAGGGATAGTGTAATATTAGTGCAGGGATAGTGCAGTAATAGTGTGAGGAAAACATAGTATTAGTGCAGGGATAGTGTAATATTAGTGCAAGGATAATACAGTAATAGTGTGAGGATAGCATAGTAATAGTGCAGGGATAGTGTAATATTAGTGCAGGGATAATGCAGTAATAGTGTGAGGAAAACATAGTATTAGTGCAGGGATAGTGTAATATTAGTGCAGGGATAGTGCAGTAATAGTGTGAGGTAAACATAGTATTAGTGCAGGGATAGTGTAATATTAGTGCAGGGATAGTGCAGTAATAGTGTGAGGATAGCATAGTAATAGTGTATGGATAATGCAGTGATAGTGTAATAATAGTGCAGGGATAGTGCAGTAATAGTGTAAGGATAGCATAGTATAGTGTAGTGTAGGGATAATGCGGTGATAGTGTAATAATAGTGCAGGGATAGTGCAGTAATAGTATGAGGATAGCCTAGTAATAATGTAGGTATAGTATAATATTAGTGCAGGGATAGTGCAGTAATAATGTGAGGATAGCATAGTAATAGTGCAGGGATAGTGTAATATTAGTGCAGGGATAGTGCAGTAATAATGTGAGGATAGCATAGTAATAGTGCAGGGATAGTGTAATAATAGTGCAGGGATAGTGTAATAATAGTGCAGGGAGAATGCAGTAATATGCTGAGGATAACATAGTATAGTGTAGTATCCCTACAGTGATAGTGTAATATTAGTGCAGGGATTAGTGCAGTAATAGTGTGAGGATAGCATAGTAATAGTGCAGGGATAGTGTAATATTAGTGCAGGGATAGTGCAGTAATAGTGTGAGGATAGCATAGTAATAGTGCAGGGATAGTGTAATAATAGTGCAGGGATAGTGCAGTAATAGTGTGGGTACTCTTTACCTAGCACGGCGCTCATCGCGGGCATTGAATGCACTAAAAAATCGGGTGCGACGCGACCGACGCGATGCCCGCGATTTCCCATAGGGACCAATGTTAAATTTCTCAATTGACCCGATTTTTCTGTTCAATGCCTCAATTGACACGATTTTTCCATAGGAATCAATGTTAAATGGCCCACAGAGGCCAAATAGCCACCCTGAAGTGTGAAATGGCCCCCACAATTGTTAACGCCACCCCACGATCAACGTGAACCCGAAGCGTGGCGAGCGCAGCGAGCCCGCGAGGGGCGGCGGTACGCGTCCTACGACCTTTTCATACCACCACTATCCACGTCGGCGTGGAGTTGAGAATAGAATAGTGTGGCGAGCGCAGCGAGCCACCGAGCCTGAAGCGTGGTGAGCGGACGAGGATACCTGTGAAGCCCGCGAAGGGACGCGTTTACCTGTGAAGGTATCTGCGTCCGCTCGCCACGCTTCGGGCTCGGTGGCTCGCTGCGCTCGCCACACTATTCTATTCTCAACTCCACGCCGACGTGGATATTGGGGGTATGAAAAGGTTGTAGGACGCGTACCGCCGCCCCTTGCGGGCTCGCTGCGCTCGCCACGCTTCGGGTTGACGTTGATCGTGGGGTGGCGTTAACAATTGTGGGGGCCATTTCACACTTCAAGGTGCCTATTTGGCCTCTGTGGGCCATTTAACATTGTTTCCTATGGAAAAATCGTGTCAATTGAGGCATTGAACAGTAAAATCGGGTCAATTGAGAAATTTAACATTGTTCCCTATGGGAAATCGCGGGCATCGCGTCGGTCGCGTCGCACCCGATTTTTAGTGCATTCAATGGCCGCAATGGCCGCGATTTTTGGTACTCTTTACCTAGCACGGCGCCCACGATTTTGATCGTGGGCATCACAGGTAAAAAAATCGCGGGCATCGCGGCCATTGAATGCACTAAAAATCGGGTGCGACGCGACCGACGCGATGACCGCGATTTCCCATAGGGAACAATGGCCCTTATTCTGATCGGTGCGGCCCGATCAGAATATGCGGCCGCAACCGTGCAGGCGAATCCCCGCCTTCCATACGGATCGCCACCTGCCGTCCGTACGCGGATATGTGGCGATCCGCATGAAATTGGACGGGGATACGCCTCCTCCGTCTTGGGAGCTGCCCCTGCATTCGATGGTCGTCGAACATCGAATGCAGGGCCGCACGCTCCACCAGGTCCCGCAACACAAGACCACACGGACACTTGTCCGTGTGAAATCATGTATGGGGGCGGGCAGCTGACATCCGGCGATGTCAGATGCCCGCCCCGTACCCACGCGTCACGGCCTCATTACCATGCATACGCCCCGCGTTTGCATGGGAACGCCCATGAAACGGGGGGCGTATGCATAGGGTAATGAGGCTAAGTAGCCCCTCACGCCCCTCTACGCCCCCTGTGCGGCGTATAAAGAATCCATGCGGCGAAATCGCCTGCACATGCGCAGAGTGACCTCTGCACATGCGCAGACGATAAACATCGGCGGGCCGTACGCAAGCGGGAATATCCGCACCGATCAGAATAAGGGCCAATGTTAAATTTCTCAATTGACCCGATTTTACTGTTCAATGCCTCAATTGACACGATTTTTCCATAGGAAACAATGTTAAATGGCCCACAGAGCCCAAATAGGCACCCTGAAGTGTGAAATGGCCCCCACAATTGTTAACGCCACCCCACGATCAACGTGAACCCGAAGCGTGGCGAGCGCAGCGAGCCCGCGAGGGGCGGCGGTACGCGTCCTACGACCTTTTCATACCCCCACTATCCACGTCGGCGTGGAGTTGAGAATAGAATAGTGTGGCGAGCGCAGCGAGCCACCGAGCCTGAAGCGTGGCGAGCGCACGCGGATACCTTCACAGGTAAACGCGTCCCTTCGCGGGCTTCACAGGTATTCTCATCCCCTCGCGGGGCTCGCTGCGCTCGCCACACTTCGGACTCGGTGGCTCGCTGCGCTCGCCACACTATTCTATTCTCAACTCCACGCCGACGTGGATAGTGGTGGTATGAAAAGGTCGTAGGACGCGTACCGCCGCCCCTCGCGGGCTCGCTGCGCTCGCCACGCTTCGGGTTCACGTTGATTGTGGGGTGGCGTTAACAATTGTGGGGGCCATTTCACACTTCAGGGTGGCTATTTGGCCTCTGTGGGCCATTTAACATTGATTCCTATGGAAAAATCGTGTCAATTGAGGCATTGAACAGAAAAATCGGGTCAATTGAGAAATTTAACATTGGTCCCTATGGGAAATCGCGGGCATCACGTCGGTCGCGTCGCACCCGATTTTTTAGTGCATTCAATGCCCGCAATGACCGCGATGGGCGCCGTGCTAGGTAAAGAGTACCCGATTTTTTACCTGCGATGCCCACGATCAAAATTGTGGGCGCCGTGCTAGGTAATGAGTACCATAGTGTGAGGATAGCATAGTAATAATGCAGTGATAGTGTAATAATAGTGCAGGGATAGTGCAGTAATAGGGTGAGGATAACATAGTAATAGTGCAGGGATAGTGTAATAATAGTGCAGGGATTAATGCAGTAATAGTATGAGGATAGCATAGTAATAGTGCAGGGATAGTGTAATAATAGTGCAGGGAGAATGCAGTAATACGCTGAGGATAACATAGTATAGTGTAGTATCCCTACAGTGATAGTGTAATATTAGTGCAGGGATAGTACAGTAATAGTGTGAGGAAAACATAGTAATAGTGCAAGGATAGTGTACTATTAGTGCAGGGATAGTGCAGTAATAGTGTGAGGAAAACATAGTATTAGTGCAGGGATAGTATAATATTAGTGCAGGGATAGTGCAGTAATAGTGTGAGTATAGCATAGTAATAGTGCAGGGATAGTGTAATATTAGTGCGGGATAATGCAGTAATAGTGTGAGGATAGCATAGTATAGTGTAATGTAGTGTAGGGATAATTCAGTGATAGTGTAATAATAGTGCAGGGATAGTGCAATAATAGGGTGAGGATAACATAGTACATTGATAGTGTAATAATAATGCAGGAATGAATGCAGTAATAGTATGAGGATAGCGTAGTAATAATGTAGGTATAGTGTAATATTAGTGCAGGGATAGTGCAGTAATAGTGTGAGGATAGCACAGTAATAGTGCAGGGATAGTGTAATATTAGTGCAGGGATAGTGCAGTAATAATGTTATGATAGCATAGTAATAGTGCAGGGATAGTGTAATAATAGTGCAGGGAGAATGCAGTAATACACTGAGGATAACATAGTAATAGTGCGGGGATAGTGTAATATTAGTGCGGGATAATGCAGTAATAGTGTGAGAATAGCATAGTATTAGTGCAGGGATAGTGTAATATTAGTGCATGGATAGTACAGTAATAGTGTGAGGAAAACATAGTAATAGTGCAGGGATAGTGTAATATTAGTGCATGGATAGTACAGTAATAGTGTGAGGAAAACATAGTATTAGTGCAGGGATAGTGTAATATTAGTGCAGGGATAATACAGTAATAGTGTGAGGATAGCATAGTATTAGTGCAGGGATAGTGTAATATTAGTGCAGGGAAAGTACAGTAATAGTGTGAGGATAGCATAGTAATAGTGCAGGGATAGTGTAATATTAGTGCAGGATAATGCAGTAATAGTGTGAGGATTGCCCTGGAGTAGTCAGCCTGTGCCGGCATATTGGGGGCCCACACCCCAGACCCATACCCAGTGTTAGGGACCCCCAGTGACAGAGATGCCTTGACGTACGGCCTGGGGGCTTAACCCTATATCTGCAGATATATGCAACCAAGATCTCTGTATTATCTGATTATTATATGTATATTTCTCATTCAGTGTGCAATAGGGATACAAACTGTTTTTTTTCCTAACCAGATTTACCCCTCCCTGTTGGCACCTGAATGACAGACCTCTGACTGAGCAGCTTACCAATAAAAGTGTTGTGCAGTTGAGAGAGGCATAGATGGGTCAGCATTAGGAGGGATTGCTGACACCTGAGTGCCATTGGAGAAGCCAGGGGTATCTCCAGGTAAGCTGGCTCTCAGATGTTGTAAGCCATTATCATGTGGCCTTACACTGGGCTATTAGGCCTAAAAATTTGTTATTGTGCATGGGATGGGTTTGGGAGTGTGATTCCCTCTTTGTTGGTATGGCTGGTCTGCTCCAGGTTAGCACACCCTAACACTTTATTAACATTTATGTTTTTCCCTATCACATTGTATATATTATTTTAACCACACCTTCACCTCCCTACATAGCACTTATGTGCTTCTTATTTAACACCTACTAACTTTCATTTGTGTGCTGCCCTGGAGTAGTCAGCCTGTGCCGGCATATTGGGGGCCCACACCCCAGACCCATACCCAGTGTTAGGGACCCCCAGTGACAGAGATGCCTTGACGTACGGCCTGGGGGCTTAGCCCTATATCTGCAGATATATGCAACCAAGATCTCTGTATTATCTGATTATTATATGTATATTTCTCATTCAGTGTGCAATTGGGATACAAAGTGTTTTTTTTTCCTAACCAGATTTACCCCTCCCTGTTGGCACCTGAATGACAGACCTCTGATTGAGCAGCTTGCCAATAAAAGTGTTGTATAGTGTAATATTAGTGCATGGATAGTACAGTAATAGTGTGAGGAAAACATAGTAATAGTGCAGGGATAGTGTAATATTAGTGCAGGAATAATGCAGTAATAGTGTACGGAAAACATAGTATTAGTGCAGGGATAGTGTAATATTAGTGCAGGAATAATGCAGTAATAGTTTGAGGAAAACATAGTATTAGTGCAGGGATAGTGTAATATTAGTGCAGGGATAATACAGTAATAGTGTGAGGATAGCATAGTAATAGTGCAGGGATAGTGTAATATTAGTGCAGGGATAATACAGTAATAGTGTGAGGAAAACATAGTATTAGTGCAGGGATAGTGTAATATTAGTGCAGGGATAGTACAGTAATAGTGTGAGGAAAACACAGTAATAGTGCAGGGATAGTGTAATATTAGTGCAGGGATAGTGCAGTAATAGTGTGAGGAAAACATAGTATTAGTGCAGGGATAGTGTAATATTAGTGTAGGTATAATACAGTAATAGTGTGAGGATAGCATAGTATTAGTGCAGGGATAGTGTAATATTAGTGCAGGGAAAGTACAGTAATAGTGTGAGAATAGCATAGTTATAGTGCAGGGATAGTGTAACATTAGTGCAGGAATAATGCAGTAATAGTGTGAGGAAAACATAGTATTAGTGCAGGGATAGTGTAATATTAGTGCAGGGATAGTACAGTAATAGTGTGAGGAAAACATAGTATTAGTGCAGGGATAGTGTAATATTAGTGCAGGGATAGTACAGTAATAGTGTGAGGAAAACATAGTATTAGTGCAGGGATAATACAGTAATAGTGTGAGGATAGCATAGTATTAGTGCAGGGATAGTGTAATATTAGTGCAGGGAAAGTACAGTAATAGTGTGAGGATAGCATAGTAATAGTGCAGGGATAGTGTAATATTAGTGCAGGGATAGTGCAGTAATAGTGTGAGGATAGTATAGTAATAGTGAAATGATAGTGCTCCATGGAGCCCTGGACTAGATACTGGTTTGGGCCATATTTTCCCCTTTTCCATTTTCTGCACAACATATAAGATCCCCCTTTCCTCCTTCTTTCTGTCTGGTTCCGGGGCTGGTATCCCAGCAGTCCCCCCTGATGGCAGCCCTGGATGTACATGTAATAGTCATTGTCTTCTACATTATCTCCGTCCAAGATGCTCTTGAACATTGAAAATGGTTTCTCCAGCCCTAAAAAGTGTCTCTAGGAAATGTCTATATATGATTTAATCAGCAAAAAGCAGCAAGGTCTGCAGGGAATCAGGATATTTTTCATCCCAAAATGCAAAAGTAAAGCACAAGTAAGCGGAGGTAATGAGTGTGCAGAAGAGGTTGTGCTAAGTATAACCTCCCACTATATGTAGTCAGACCGCTGCAGAAATACAAACTGACCCCTAACACATGGAGGGTCCACTGTATAACTGGGAATAACATGAATCCGCTGCTGTTTCCAGGGTTGACCAGTACAGCAGTGGGTCGGCCAGTGAGCAGAGCAGCCATCGGGGGGTTACTACGGGGACACCAGTGTCGGGCCCAGACAGATAGGGGGCCCAGGACTGGAGTTTATAAAGTATAATTTGTCATAAACAAAGTTCACATTTTCCTTGAAGCGATGTAGAGGTTCAGTAGTGCGGCCAGTGCTGCGGGCACCGGGGGTCTACCAAGGCATTCCAGGTGCTCAAGAAAGGGAAGGGGGGCCCTGCCTATTTTGTCAGTCCCGGGCCCCACAATTTGCCAGTGAGGGCTTCACCTTGCCCCAGTTACGGCTTCCTCCAGGCTGATCAACAATAGAGTCCTCAGCACCCCCAGAACAGTCTTGTATTTGCTTAATACCAATTAAATGATCTATATTATAATATATCCAAAGCTGCGACTTACCCCTCAGAGACACCAGGCCGGTGATACAGAGAAATAGACACTTCTGGAACATTTTGCCCGGAATGTGGAGTCTGTGTCCCTCCGTAGAGGTCTGGAACCTGTTATCTAGAGTACTATTGTGCTGTAACAAGGGAGCCGTGAGTCACTGATACTGGTCAGGGCGCGCGCTATTTACCTATCATAGTGATCCTGGTAATCTCAGACAGCCCTGCTCGCAGACTGGGGTGTCTCCTCGCGAACGCGCTGTAGGGTCGCTCTCAGATGTCACTGGGTGTCTCACACGACAGCTGGACTGGAAATACACATTATATCCAAATAATACTTATTGCTGGAGATTGGCCCACACAGGGCGCCATACTCAGCAGAGAAACTGCATCTGTCATAGCGCTGGACGGAGACACAGAACCAGCCAACCAGCTCCTAGCTGCCATGTTACAGGTTGCGTATGAAAAATGACAGTTGGTTGGTCCCGGGAAGAAATGCATGCATACGGGGAAAACATACAAACTCCACTCAGGGTGTTCCTTGGGCAGTATAGAATTCTTGTGGGAATGTGGAGGGATGGGCCTAAATTACCTGACTAGCCATCTAGCCCCATTTCCATTCCATAGAGGTGCCCCAAGGCCCAACAACGTTTCCTAGGCCAGGACGAGAGGGCTTAGTGTCAGAGAAACATGTAGGGGGATAGGGCTTAGTGTCAGAGAAGCGTGCAGGGGGATAGGGCTTCGTGTCAGAGAAACGTGTAGGGGGATAGGGCTTAGTGTCAGAGAAGCGTGCAGGGGGAGAGGGCTTAGTGTCAGAGAAACGTGCAGGGGGAGAGGGCTTAGTGTCAGAGAAACATGTAGGGGGAGAGGGCTTAGTGTCAGAGAAGCGTGCAGGGGGAGAGGGCTTAGTGTCAGAGAAGCGTGCAGGGGGAGAGGGCTTAGTGTCAGAGAAGCGTGCAGGGGAAGAGGGCTTAGTGTCAGAGAAACGTGCAGGGGGAGAGGGCTTAGTGTCAGAGAAACATGTAGGGGGAGAGGGCTTAGTGTCAGAGAAGCGTGCAGGGGGAGAGGGCTTAGTGTCAGAGAAGCGTGCAGGGGAAGAGGGCTTAGTGTCAGAGAAACGTGCAGGGGGAGAGGGCTTAGTGTCAGAGAAGCGTGCAGGGAGAGAGGGCTTAGTGTCAGAGAAGCGTGCAGGGGGAGAGGGCTTAGTGTCAGAGAAGCGTGCAGGGGGAGAGGGCTTAGTGTCAGAGAAGCGTGCAGGGGGAGAGGGCTTAGTGTCAGAGAAGCGTGCAGGGAGAGAGGGCTTAGTGTCAGAGAAGTGTGCAGGGGGAGAGGGCTTAGTGTCAGAGAAGCGTGCAGGGGGAGAGTGCTTAGTGTCAGAGAAGCGTGCAGGGGGAGAGGGCTTAGTGTCAGAGAAGCGTGCAGGGAGAGGGCTTAGTGCCAGAGAAGCGTGCAGGGGGAGAGGGCTTAGTGTCAGAGAAGCGTGCAGGGGGAGAGAGCTTAGTGTCAGATAAGCGTGCAGGGAGAGAGGGCTTAGTGTCAGAGAAGCGTGCAGGGAGAGAGGGCTTAGTGTCAGAGAAGCGTGCAGGGGGAGAGGGCTTAGTGTCAGAGAAGTGTGCAGGGGGAGAAGGCTTAGTGTCAGAGAAGTGTGCAGGGGGAGAAGGCTTAGTGTCAGAGAAGCGTGCAGGGGTAGAAGGCTTAGTGTCAGAGAAGCGTGCAGGGGGAGAGGGCTTAGCGTCAGAGAAGCGTGCAGGGAGAGGGCTTAGTGTCAGAGAAGCGTGCAGGGGGAGAGGGCTTATGTGAAGCTTGTAGACACATATAGAAATATTCACCTACGGGAAATATGTAAATGAGGATCATGTACATTCCTGCTTCGGTGTTAGGGGGTGATTCAGACTTGATCGTTGAGCAGCGAATTAGCCCCAGACCACCTAGCTGGTGCACAGGTGCGGTCATAACTAACTGTCACATTACCAGACCACCTAGCTGGTGCACAGGTGCGGTCATAACTAACTGTCACATTACCAGACCAACTAGCTGGTGCACAGGTGCAGTCATTACTAACTGTCACATTACCGACCACCTAGTTGGTGCACAGGTACAGTCATTACTAACTGTCACATTACCAGAGCACCTAGCTGGTGCACAGGTGCAGTCATTACTAGCTGTCACATTACCGACCACCTAGTTGGTACACAGGTGCAGTCATTACTAACTGTCACATTACCAGAGCACCTAGCTGGTGCACAGGTGCAGTCATTACTAACTGTCACATTACCAGACCACCTAGCTGGTGCACAGGTGTAGTCATTACTGACTGTCACATTTTCAAAAATTTGCTACATTCATTCCTAACCGACACATTCTACAGATTCCCACAGGTGGTCTGGAAAACATGGACTGCTGGTAGATCTCAAGGACCAGCTTGGCCACCCTTGCCCTATGCCAGTCTCTTATAGGCTGCAGTAAAAATGGGCACCGCCCAGATTCAGCACCTTGTACTCTCAGGCTCCCTTCATGGAATTAATCATTAACCTCTTGTGTGAGCTGAATCAGACCTGCGCAGTGGCTGTGGGGGGAAGGAGCGGTCACCAAACCCCGATAACAGGGAATGTGAGAAGAACAAATATCATTTCTAGATAATCAAACATCACGCAGGGATGGAAGGGAAAACCAGTATAAGAACGTACATTACATTACTAGTAGCAGCACAGAGCAAACCTGAGCAACAAGAAGCCTTCATCCATCCCATTGTCCTCATCCTATATCTGTAATCGCATCGGAGCCCCATCCTGTCCCAGCATCGGAGCCCCATCCTGTCCCAGCATCAGCGCCCCATCCTGTCCCAGCCTCGGATCCCCATCCTGTCCCAGCATCGGAGCCCCATCCTGTCCCAGCATCAGCGCCCCATCCTGTCCCAGCATCAGCGCCCCATCCTGTCCCAGCATCGGAGCCCCATCCTGTCCCAGCATCGGAGCCCCATCCTGTCCCAGCATCAGCGCCCCATCCTGTCCCAGCATCGGAGCCCCATCCTGTCCCAGCATCGGAGCCCCATCCTGTCCCAGCATCGGAGCCCCATCCTGTCCCAGCATCAGCGCCCCATCCTGTCCCAGCCTCGGATCCCCATCCTGTCCCAGCATCGGAGCCCCATCCTGTCCCAGCATCGGAGCCCCATCCTGTCCCAGCATCAGCACCCCAGCCTGTCCCAGCATCAGCGCCCCATCCTGTCCCAGCATCAGCGCCCCATCCAGTCCCAGCATCAGAGCCCCATCCTGTCCCAGCATCGGAGCCCCATCCTGTCCCAGCATCGGAGCCCCATCCAGTCCCAGCATCGGCGCCCCATCCTGTCCCAGCATCGGAGCCCCATCCTGTCCCAGCATCGGCGACGCAGCCTGTCCCAACATCGGCGACCCATCCAGTCCCAGCATCGGAGCCCCATCCTGTCCCAGCATCGGAGCCCCATCCTGTCCCAGCATCGGCACCCCAGCCTGACCCAGCATCGGAGCCCCATCCTGTCCCAGCATCAGCGCCCCATCCAGTCCCAGCATCGGAGCCCCATCCTGTCCCAGCATCAGCGCCCCATCCTGTCCCAGCATCAGCGCCCCATCCAGTCCCAGCATCGGAGCCCCATCCTGTCCCAGCATCGGAGCCCCATCCTGTCCCAGCATCGGAGCCCCATCCAGTCCCAGCATCGGAGCCCCATCCTGTCCCAGCATCGGCGCCCCATCCTGTCCCAGCATCGGAGCCCCATCCTGTCCCAGCATCGGCGACGCAGCCTGTCCCAACATCGGCGACCCATCCTGTCCCAGCATCGGAGCCCCATCCTGTCCCAGCATCGGCGCCCCATCCTGTCCCAGCATCGGCGCCCCATCCTGTCCCAGCATCGGAGCCCCATCCTGTCCCAGCATTGGAGCCCCATCACACACACACGCAATATCCAGCATCACACACACACACACTATCCCACATCACACACACTATCCCACATCACACACACACTATCCCACATCACACACACACACACACACACACACACTATCCCACATCACACACACACACACACACACTATCCCACATCACACACACACACTATCCCACATCAAACACACACACACACTATCCCACATCACACACACACACACTATCCCACATCACACACACACACACACACACACACTATCCCACATCAAACACACACACACACACACACACACACTATCCCACATCACACACACACACACACACACACTATCCCACATCACACACACACACACACACACACACTATCCCACATCAAACACACACACACTATCCCACATCAAACACACACACACACACACACTATCCCACATCACACACACACACACACTATCCCACATCAAACACACACACACACACACACACTATCCCACATCACACACACACACACACACACACACTATCCCACATCAAACACACACACACACTATCCCACATCTCACACACACACACACACACACACAATTTCCCACATCAAACACACAATATCCCGCATCACACACACATAATATCCCGCATCACACACACACAATATCCCGCATCACACACACACACAGAAAAGGTTTACACCCCCCCCGGATACTATGACATGCTGTAATATAAAACAGAGCAGAAGATGAATTATAACTTAATATATAATTATAAATCTCATTTCTGACAGATTTGTGATAATGTAGAAGTGTTATAACAGATCCCACACAGGATGATATTTATATCCCGGAATTCATCTTTCATACATCTCCTGCAGCGGGATGCTTACATAACGGGGACATGTACAGAAAGCAGCCATACAGTACATAGGTATATATATATATATATATATATATATATATATATATATATATATATATATATATATACACACACAGTATATAGTACAGTACTATCAGGCCACACTCTCAGTGACGTCCTTAGGGTACCTATCCAGCTTATCCAGGGAACGTCTCATTTTTTTGGGACATTCCCGTGTCCCTCCTGGGGTCGGCAGTGTCCTGCGGCGGGGGGGTGGGGGGGGGCAGTTGGGAGCCCCCCCCTTCTCACTAGGCCATGGCCCGCTGCAAAGGCACGCGCACTGTCCCTCTTTCAAAAGTTGGGAGGTATGCACTTTCCAGGACCCTCCTGCCCTTTACAACCCTGTAGTAAAATGATAAACAGATTCTGATTGGTTGATATGGGCAACAGCACCGCTTTTCATCTAGAACCTTTAATATATTTACCCCTAGGGGTCTATTACTAAGCCAGGGATAAAGTACCGGCACAGCCTGTAACCAGGGAGGTCGGAGCTGATTGGCCAGATCGGCTTGGTGGGCGGAGATGTGACAAACCTTTGTGAGAAACATACAGCACTAACTGCCATGTTACAGGCTGTGTTTAAAAAATGACAGTTATGAGCTGTTTGGTACTTTATCTCTCTTCACGCTTTGATACATGTCGCCCTGTGGTTCTTATTTTGCTCTGGAACCATACAGCCAGATTTAGTTTGCTTAAACCCAACCCATATTCTTAGTACATGCTGGCAGATTGCCCATGCACCCATGTGGGGAGCGTGGGGTGCCAGCCTGCCCCTCTCTCTCCCTGCACCCATGTGGGGAGCATTGGGGTGCCAGTCTGCCCCTATCTCTCCCTGCACCCATGTGGGGAGCGTGGGGTGCCAGCCTGCCCCTCTCTCTCCCTGCACCCATGTGGGGAGCATTGGGGTGCCAGTCTGCCCCTATCTCTCCCTGCACCCATGTGGGGAGTGTGGGGTGCCAGCCTGCCCCTCTCTCTCCCTGCACCCATGTGGGGAGCATGGGGTGCCAGTCTGCCCCTCTCTCTCCCTGCACCCATGTGGCAGGGTGTGGTGTGCCAGCCTGCCCCTCTCTCCCCCTGCACCCATGTGGCGGGGTGTGGGCCGGGGTGCCAGCCTGTCCCTCTCTCCCCCTGCACCCTTGTGGTGGGGTGTGGGCCGGGGTGCCAGCCTGTCCCTCTCTCCCCCTGCACCTCTGTGGCAGGTGTGGGGTGCCAGCCTGCCCCTCTCTCCCCCTGCACCCTTGTGGCGGGTGTGGGGTGCCAGCCTGCCCCTCTCTCCCTGCACACATGTGGTGGGGTGTGGGGTGCCAGCCTGCCCCTCTCTCTCCCTGCACCCATGTGGCAGGGTGTGGGGTGTCAGGGTGCCAGTCTGCCCCTCTCTCCCCCTGCACCCATGTGGCAGGGTGTGGGGTGCCAGCCTACCCCTCTATCTCCCTGCACCTCTGTGGCGGGTGTGGGGGGGTGCCAGCCTGCCCCTCTCTTCCCTGCACCCATGTGGTGGGGTGTGGGGTGCCAGCCTGCCCCCCTCTCCCCGATGTACCTGTGTGGTGACCAGGGGGTGCCAGCCTGTCCCTCAGCTTGTCCATGTGGCTGGCGCGGTTTGCTTGGGTGACACCCTGCCTCTACCAGGGTGATGAAAAGCCCCTCCCCACCTTTTTGGGGAGCAGGGGGTGCTAGGGTGCCAGGGTTTCCCCCCTGCACCCATGTGGCGAGCAGGGGTGCAGGACTGCCCCTCTCTTGGGTGCTCGGGTGGCACCCTGCCTCTCCCCGTTGTACCTGTGTGGTGACCAGGGGGTGCCAGCCTGTCCCTCAGCTTGTCCATGTGGCTGGCGCGGTTTGCTCGGGTGGCACCCTGCCTCTCCCTGATTCCTATGGATCTTCTGCTGCAGTAGCTGTGGGACTTGCGATGTATTACTGGGCTGAGGATATTCCGCTCTCACTGCCCACTCACCATCTGATCGCCCCTCTCCGTTCCAGCGCAAACAGTTATTTACTTACATTTCAGCATCAAAACATTTTTACCAGCTTAGAATTAGAAGGGAGAAAATAAATGTTTAAAGCATCGGAAATGATTTAGAGGGTCATTAAATAGACGGATGGCTGCGAATTGTCAACGCTTAAAGGCCAACGCGGCACTGATTAGTCCTTCGCTCTTAGCTGGTGAGGATGGTGAGAGGAAGGGTCATTACAGGGACAGGAAGGGTCATTTACGCAGCTGTAAGATGACGCGCAGCCATGTTCCTGGGATTACGCTTTTGGGAGGGTTATAGCTCATAGACCAGGTCTAGGTAGACAGTCAAAAGGTCGACATGAGTATTTCATGGTTTTTGTGTCAATGTCAACCTCTCAGCATGTGTAGTGTAGCCGACACAGCAATGCCGATGTAAAAATAAAAGCATTGAAATATCCAAATAAGAAATGAAAAAAAAAGATAACACAATGTCGACTTATCCCTGTAGACTATAGACATCAGCTCTTTCATACTGCAGCTGGGAGGGGGGGGGGGATATCAAAACTTGGAGAGCGATAAAGTGCTCTGGTTGCCTATAGCAACCCCCAGCTTCTGTAATTTCTCGAGCACAGTCTGATATATGCGAGAACCTGATTGGTTAGTACTTTGGAGACAATGCATCAATGCTTGGAGAGAGAGATGAAGTGAAGAGAGATAAAGTTGCAACCAATTAGCTCCTAACTGCCATGTTACAAGCTGTGTTGGATAATCTCAAGTCCGTATACAGTATGCGTTATCTGTAACGTGGGTACAGAATATAGAACACATTTACAGTATATGGTTCAGGGTTTCTGTTTATTTTTTATGTTGTTTCTGACACCTTGACAACCCAAATCCCTGCACAGTAAAAAGGAACGGCGCCACCTAGAGGCCAAGTCAGGATAGCAGCAGTACTGGCTTGGCAAAGGAAAGAATAAATGAGCCTGATTCAGACAAGATGGCGGATGTGTACATGACGGCGGGTAGATAGCCCAGACAGAAGACTAGAAATACCAGCAATCAGGCGCGAACACTAACCTCACCCCTATAAGAATGGACGGCTGCTCCCAATTAACAAACTGGATGGTTTGCTGGCGTGGAACAATAAACGTACGGATGTGTGTGAATAAACACCAGAGGCCACACAATTGGAAATTTGTTCAAAGCGTTATTACATTTATTGGTACAAACATATAATCTAGAAAAATGAGTAGTAGCCAGTTTTGAAATGTATATTTATATTTTCCGTGGACCGCTCAGGCTACACTGTCAGCTGCCGCCGCCTGTTGACGATCAGCTGATGTTCTGTGTACAGAGAGAGAGCCGTCCACCTTCGGCACACAGCCAGATGGAAGCCGCTGGACTGCCGGGGACTAGGAGGAATTGTGTAAGGTGCAGGTAGTTTCGCCCAGGCCGCTCTGGTTTAACTTTCCTCCGAGAGAACGGCTTGCGTTGTTGGTGCCAGGGCACTGGGGGTCTCCCGTTGATCGCTGATGTGGACAGCCGGCTCAGACTGATGGAACTGCTGGTTATAAGTTCACGTTGGGAGTATAAGTCAGCTCTGCCCTTGGACGCGTTTCTCCGCTGTATCGGTGTGTAGCGGTTTCTTCAGAAGGAATTTTTGAACTATTTCCAATTGTGTGGCGCTCTCTGGATGTATGTGTTTATTCACACACATCGGTACGTTTATAAGCCCAGACAGAAAGAGGAAACGCCTTGTGCAAGTCTGCGACTGAATTGTGAATGGATCGCTCACCGCTATTCACCTGCAAATCCAAGGGCAGTTCGCGGATCATCGAAAGGTTTTAGCAGGTGGTGGAAGTGTTGGTAACTCTGACCCTTCCACAACTGTACGACAGAGACAGGGTGATCGGGGCCAGAGCTGACGGCACAAACCCTCCCTGGAAATGCCTGGGTACGCTTGTGTTTTTCTCTGGGTCAGACTGTGGGCGGGACAGGGCACCGCAGGGGTGGGGGCATAGAAGTAGAGAGGGAGTGGTTCAGAGAGGGGGCGGGACAGGGCACCGAAGGGGTGGGGGCATAGAAGTAGAGAGGGAGTGGTTCAGAGAGGGGGCGGGACAGGGCACCGCAGGGGTGGGGGCATAGAAGCAGAGAGGGAATGGTTCAGAGAGGGGGCGGGACAGGGCACCGCAGGGGTGGGGGCATAGAAGCAGAGAGGGAATGGTTCAGAGAGGGGGCAGGACAGGGCACCGCAGGGGTGGGACAGGGCACAGCAGCGATCAGACTGAGGTGATTGGGTCGTTTACTAATATAATTCTTAGATTATCACCCACCCCCCTAATATAGCACTGACCAATGTCCTGGCTGCTGCGTGGTTAGGCCACTGTTTACATGGTGATTGTATGCCCTACACAGTAATTTCTTCAGTGCATGCCAGATATACGGCCCCCTATATACCAGCATACGCTGCCTCCCACCTAACACTGAATATTGAGTCTTTTCTTTACATAACTAATGATAGTGATTGTGGGCGCGGCGAGCAGGCGCAGAATGGCAGCATTGCCTAGTGGGGAAGCTGGCACAGAACACGTCAGTGCATGGCATTGCCCAGGCTGGGATTCTGCCATCCTGTGATCAGGACACAGCTTTAGGGACTGTTTGTTCCGGTGCTGACAATACAACACGGTGAGGGGGTGAATGTGTTGGCAGATTCCTCGCCATCTCCTCATCCGAGTGGGAATAAGATGTGAGACGCAGTGAAGTATTTATATGAAATAATGTTAATCATGATGAGCACTTAGACACCCAGGAAGGAAATATTCCCGGTTACCTGTTCCCATGGCAACGCAGATCCTGTGGGAAAGGCAGAGAGGCTATGGAGGGCGTCAAAGTCTACAAAGCACAAGTCACACGTTGCCCGCTCCCTGGGTATATCCTACAATGCACTGGCCCCTTGTCTGTCCCATGCAAGTCAGCTGCAATGGTGCCTGAATTGCAGAGATGAATGCGCATTGTACGCAGCTCTGCAGTGAGAGCACCCCATCCATACACAGCAATAGCCGCCATCATCATCAGCGCAGTAAGCTCACCTGCCATCCTGTGCCTGTGGTGCTTGTATTACCCCTCCTGTCCTTACTTGTACCCCATTTATATCCTATTATATACCCTATCATCACCACTGTATGTATATATATATATATATATATGCACTAGGACCCAGGAAGTCTGTCCTACAATCTGTAATGCTGTAGCACCACCATGTGACTACAGCCATCTTTAATACAAAGTGACTCCACGCTTGGCCGGGGGGGGGGGGGGGGGGGGACTTGTATAAAAGGTCTCCCTCCAGGGCTGCCCCCAGGAATTTTGGGGCCCGAGACAGATTTTCAGTCCCCCCCCCCCCCCCCCCATCGTATTTGACTTAGTTGTAAATTCCCCTCCGGAAAAGAATTTGCATATGACTATAACAGTTGTATTTGTATTCTTAGTAAATTCCCCCCTCAGTCTGTAGAGTAGGGTTGTTGTGGTTTCATTACACGATCACAGCTCCACAGGCTTCTCTGGAACTCTCCACTCACCACCCTATGCTGTGGGTTCCAGAGATCCAGTAATAACATTATTACCAGCCTAAAAAAAACATTTCAGATGGCCTCGAGATTTACCATGAATCCCACACAGGGTCACAGTCAAATTCTGTCAGGTGAGACCCAGAACTTTACTAAAATGGTACAAGATCTCTCTTTACCAGTTCGGTCTCAGGAAGATCTCTTACGATCCCCCCAAGGGGACACTCCGGAGCCTAAGATGAATCTTCCTGACCGCTTTTCAGGTAACTGAAAATATTTTTTTAATTTCAAGGAGAGTTGCAAACAAGGCCCCGTTCCTCAGGTTCAGAGGCACAATGGGTGGGCATTGTCATGTCATTACTTCAGGGGGACCCACAGACTTGGGACTTTGGTTTACCCACAGATGACCCCACTTTACTATCTGTTGAGGCCTTTTTTTAAAACATTAGGTCTCTTGTACGATGACCCGGATAGACGGAGTTTCGCCAGTGCTCAAGCAATTGTGGCTGGAATATACTGCCCTGCGCAGTCAGTTTCACCTCTTTGCCCCGGCTTTTCCCAGTTCTTGTGTATTCCCTCCCTCAGACGATATTGAGGAGCCCATGCAGCGGATTTCTCCTACATAGACACATAGAGCGGTATTCAATGAGCCTGATTCGCCAGGTTTTTATGGCGATTTTGTGCTGTAAAACGAATTTCTGACTAAAACGGTGAATCACCCTATTCAATGACCAGATGGCGAATACATTTCAAGGTTTTTTTCGCCATGATTCACCGAGTAGCAATCGCTATCTTTTTATGGAGAAGTGGAAGGTGAACTTTTAAAATAAAGTGTTTTGTTTTTACAATTGGTGTCAAAAAATCTGGAATTTTATTCTGAGGAGGGGCATGCTATTTTTATTCATGTGCTGTAAGCACATGAATATATATTTAAGCTACTGTACTGTAAGCTGTTTTTGAGAAAAGCCTATTAAAAGGCTGAAACGTCACTGGTATGGCTACCTTTATTCATTAAGACCTGAGTGCCGCGGTCCCCTGTTTGCATATACATTGGGGCTCTGCTTATGCAGCGTCCTCTCTGAGGGCACCAGGCAAGAAGCCATCTACGAGGAGCTGAGTGCCGGCATCTAACCATTGTATATATGTGTGTATATATATATATATATATATATATATATATATATATATATATATATATATATATATATATATATATATAGAAGTAAGAGAGAATAGCGCAAGCGAGTCAGATGATGGTAAAAAGTAATTTACTCATGAAATAAAAGCTCACATACATATAAGATAACAGCAATCAGCTTGCCCGGTAATTAGAGTCCTTGGATGCAGCCTTCAGTCGGGGGAAGCCAGGACGTAGTTCCCCGCCGTTGGTGCTTCACTTGCTCGGACCAGGAACAACACAAGTTGTAAGGAGACAGCCCAGCCTCAACGCGTTTCGTCACGTGATGGACTTCGTCAGGAGGTGTGGTAAGTCTGGTTCCAGTGTGCTTTATATCTACACCAGCTCAGCTGGTATCTATTACAATCAGCATTTCTTTCCTAGTCATTTGGCTAGCATCCACATGGGGGGATATCTATTAGTACAAATAATATAACATCTACATGTCTATAATACAAAATTTTTTAATTCACAATACATTCTTGATGAAAAATATATATATATATATAATACATAAACTTATATAGCAGCATAGAGAGAGACTTTGATAAAATACATATATGGATATAAAAACGTATACATATTAAAAAGATTTTTTTGCACAAATGTCTGGGTGCTAACACCGGCCCGTGGAACCGGACTACAGCGACAGCATCCGCCATAAAGTGCAAGCATATAAGTACATGGCGGATGCTGTCGCTGTAGTCCGGTTCCACGGGACTATATATATACACATATATACAATGGTTAGATGCCGGCACTCAGCTCCTCGTAGATGGCTTCTTGCCTGGTGCCCTCAGAGAGGACGCTGCATAAAGCACACTGGAACCAGACTTACCACACCTCCTGACGAAGTCCATCACGTGACGAAACGCGTTGAGGCTGGGCTGTCTCCTTACAACTTGTGTTGTTCCTGGTCCGAGCAAGTGAAGCACCAACGGCGGGGAACTACGTCCTGGCTTCCCCCGACTGAAGGCTGCATCCAAGGACTCTAATTACCGGGCAAGCTGATTGCTGTTATCTTATATGTATGTGAGCTTTTATTTCATGAGTAAATTACTTTTTACCATCATCTGACTCGCTTGCGCTATTCTCTCTTACTTCTATATACACCATTTGGACGACCTTTGAGCCTTGGTCAGGCTCTATGAGAGAAAAAGCTGCAGACATACCAACAGGAAAAAGCACTTTTATTTCTTAAAGTGGCTGTGCGCGGTTGGACTCCCAAACTTGCTATATATATATATATATATATATATATATATAAGCGTTAGGAATAGGCCTGGCACTCCTCCAACAAAGTACAGGACCCAGGTGCCCTCCGGATCAATGGTATAGAAGTTTTGATAGAAGAAAACAAACGCGGCACTCTGGGAATTTAAGCATAAAACGTGTATTGTAGCAAAGATAGCTTCCAACGTTTCGGGGTCTGTATCACCCCTTTGTCAAGGAATATTGTGCAATAAAAACATACATAAATGTGCTTACCTTTATCACATAAGTGAGAGGGTGAGCAGGTCACGTCTGCGGGCGTGCTGGGATCAAACAGGAAGGGGAGCAGCGGTGATAGGCAGCGGATATCCTGCCTATGACACGCAGTGTGGAGCGCAAGCGGTGGGTTGCTATGGAGATCGTTATGCAGAAGCCGCTGACGCGCATTCACTGCTGAGATCCCAGGTTTACCCTGGCGTGACTGGTTCACCCTGTAATACATACAATATAATGTGAAATGTGCATTTACTATTAGGAATAACGCAAACCAGTGAAAAATAAGATGCACCCTGCAACATGGTGCAAAGTAAGTGTAAGATTAAACAACAAAGACAAGTGTTACTTATTCAAGAAAATACACATGACAATACAAGGGGGGAAAAGGACTATTTCGTGACATCGGTCAATTATATTATAAACATTGTCTAGTTAAAGAGTACATTTACTGAGAGCACTCAGTTTAAATGTGATGAGTGTTACTATTAGTCGACGCTATCTGTGTCGTCAATCCTCATAGGTAATACAACTAGTTCCAATGTAATTAGATCGTGTGGAGATGCATGTCATTGTGGATGATCTCCTTTTAAGGACTCATTTTTACATATTGCACAAGTCCAAACAGAGATTCTAAAAGGGGGACAACTGAATGTAATGAGGTGGATAATATAGAAAGATAAGTCAGATATGAAATATAGCACATAATTTGAAGAGACACACTCTTTTCCATGTGTCTATTGGTTCAACAAGTTATATGTGTCCAAAATTAAATTGAAAACAGGGGACAACTCAATATAATGAGGGGGGCAGTATAGTAAGAAAAGTTGGAGAAGAAAGAAGCACACCGTGTAGGCTTTAACCCACATTATCCCATCAGACATGTCGTGTAGGACATGATGTATCCATTAGATCTATGGAGCCTATTGTGGTGATAGAAGTAAACCATAAGGGGTCACAGAGGCCATGGTCACAATATCGTGTGAGTGTTATAATCTATGACATGTGATAATTTGTATCTCACAGTACTGGTCAGTTAATAAGTGTATAGGTCCAAACAGAAATATCAAATGTGGGACAAAGAATAGAACGAATGGGAGCAGGATAGTAAGACAAGCCAGAGATGAAAAAAAAGCACACTGGGTCGTTTCTACGTGTCCACTCCAAGTGGATATTAGTCTCTTAAGGTAAAAACCAAGAAAAATGTAGGGAGAAATTAACAAATCGGAAATGGGTGCAGGGACAGCAAGTAAAGCGGAGATGAAGAAAAAGCACACACTGAAGGGCAATTATAGTCCTGGATTAGTTGACAGAATGTGTCAACACCTACTCTGTGGTGTTGTCTCTAAGGGAAAAAAAAAACAAGAAAAATGCTGGGAGAAATTAACAAATCAGAAAAGGGTACAGGGACAGCAAGTAAAGCGGAGATGAAGAAAAAGCACACACTAGAGGACAATTGTAGTCCTGGATTGGTTTGCAGGCAGGATGTGTCTACACCTACTCTGTCGACATGAAGTACATTTAGTGTAATCTCTAAAGGGGACAACAAAAATTATCTAACAGGGATAACAGAATACATAATCGGAATGGGGAAAGTGATAGTAAGATAAGCGGAGAGAAGAAAAAGCACACTATTGTCCTCATAGAGGTGAGATGGTGAGTGTCCATCCTCTGATACTGTAGGCACCTCAGCGATGAAGGAAACCAAATACCAGGTATCTTTCTGGAGTCAATCACAAAAAGATTGCATAGCTAAATTTATCATTGAGTCCATTAGGTTTCACACAGTTCAATTTATGTATCCACATAGCCTCTCTCTTCAATAGAAGTCCATCTCTATCTCCACGGCGTAACGTTTCGGGGATGTGATCAACAATCATATGCTTCATATCACTTAGAGTATGCCCCATTTGGGCAAAGTGTTTGGCGACGGGCTGTTCATTTTCTTTACCAATCAGAGCTTTATTAATTGAGGATCTGTGGAGGGCCATTCTAGTGCGTAGTGTTCTGATAGTTTTTCCAACATACAAAAGTTTGCACAGGCATTGGATGACATAGATTAAGTGAGTTGTAGTGCACGTAACAACATGCCTGATGGGAAACGATCTTCCATCTATTGGATGGTTGAACTTAGATCCAGTCATCATGTGCTGGCAGGTGGTACAGTGTAGGCATTTGTAACATCCACTTGGTCGTTGTAAGAAGCCCGACTCAGAAGTTGCAATACTCTTGGAGAAGCCAGTAATGTCTCTATGGACAATCTTATCGCTAATGTTGGTGCCCCTTGTGTGACATATCAGGGGTGTCTTGTCACGCAAACTAGTAAGGCTGGTATCACTTTTAATAATAGGCCACAGTGCCCTAGACGCCCTTGGGAGAACATATGATGCTGTGTTGTATCTTGTCACAAATGGTAATGCGTTGTCACGTCGGGTTTTGTTAGGATAAGTTGACAGAAGGGACTTTCTGGACATCTTCAATATCTCACGTTTTTGCATTTGGAGGGTATCGCTTTTGTAGCCTCTTGCCTCAAATTTAGTTATCATATCATCCAATACTGTAGGTAGTTCTTCAGTGCTGCTAACGATCCTTGCAGCCCTCATCATTTGGGACCTTGGCAGAGCTTTTTTTAAAGGGTTAGGATGGAAACTGTTCCCTCTGAGTACGTTATTTTTATCCGTTGGTTTAGTGAACAAACTCGTACTTATGCACCCATCAGCAATCTTGATTTGAACGTCCAGATAGTTAATCGTATTCAATGATGATTGGTGGGTGAACTTAACTGGGGAGTCCCTTTTGTTGATGTTTTCCATCAAAAGGTCAAACTCATCTGCGCTGCCACCCCATAGCATGAACAAGTCATCTATGAAGCGTGTGATTAAGATGATCTTACCACTCGCTTCAGGGTTGTCTGTAAACATTGATTTAGTCTCCTGGAACATATATACATTTGCGAAGGAAGGGGAGACATTACTTCCCATAGAACACCCGGATAATTGCTTATAGAAGTCACCATTGAAGAGGAAGTAATTTTTGGTAAGGGTTAATTTCAATAGGTCCAAAAACAACTCATGATTGAGATCTTGCATATCTGTGGATCTAAGGAATGCTTCCATGGCTTGTAGACCTTCGTTATGGGGAATACAAGTATACAGGCTACTTACGTCCATGACGCACAGTAGTGTATTTGTTGGTACCGTCTGGAATTTGTTGAGAGTATTTAGGAAGTCTGTCGTGTCCTGTATATAGGTAGGCTGGCATTTGATGAGGGGCTGTAGTATCCCATCCAAGAACTGGGAGATAGGCTGGAAGATTGAATCACGGGCTGATATTATTGGACGCCCAGGTGGATCTTGAAGATTTTTGTGGATCTTGGGCAAAGTGAAAAATATCGGAACAGTAGGATGTGCTTGCTCAAGTGCTTTTTGCAATTTAGGTGTGATATGTCCAGAGGATACTGCCTTAGTGAGTAAAGTGTCCACTTCAGCTTTGAATCTCAAAGTGGGGTCATTAGGTAATTTTTCATAGACGGATGTATCTTGTAACTGTCTTTCACACTCACCCGTATATTTCGTTAGGTCTTGGATGACAAGGCCACCGCCTTTGTCGGCCGCTCTAAACACCACGTCGCGGTATCCGCTTAGGTTGGAGAGTGCCCTTTGTTCTTTTTTGGATAAATTTGAGTGGCACATCTGATTAGCTCCATCAAATTTGTTGATGGCTGTATCCAAAAGGCGAGTGTATGTCAATATCGCTGGATTTTGGGATGGAGGGTCGAATGTGGATTTTGACTTGGTTTTGATGAATTGTGCATGCTGTTCTGTGCTAGGCATTGAGGGCTTATCCTGAAAGAACTCTTTGAGCCTCAAGTTCCTAGAATGGCGATAAAGGTCTATCTTCCAGGTGAGGTTATCGAAGGAGGTGGTGGGGACAAATGAAAGTCCATGATTAAGGACACTCAATTCTTCTCCAGTAAAATGACGGCTTGACAGGTTATACACAAGAGACTCTAGCGGTTGCTGGTTTTTCTTGTGGATGCGCGAACACTGGCCGCCCCTGCGGGTGGCCTTCCACCTCCTCTTCTTTTGGAGGTAGTGGGGGTTGACACTACCTCGGAGTTCCCCAAAGGGATCGGTTGTTCAGGGGTGTCAGACTCTACGTTGAATTCACTGTCGCTGTTTGATGAATGATCCGTCTTACGATGGGGTAATTGTGCCCGTTTGAAAGGGCGATGTCGTGGAGGACGGTTTCTCCTGGTGGAATCGGGTTCATTCCCAGCCAGCCAGCGATATACCTTGTTATTATCGTAGTCATTATCGTTGCCCGGTAATTAGAGTCCTTGGATGCAGCCTTCAGTCGGGGGAAGCCAGGACGTAGTTCCCCGCCGTTGGTGCTTCACTTGCTCGGACCAGGAACAACACAAGTTGTAAGGAGACAGCCCAGCCTCAACGCGTTTCGTCACGTGATGGACTTCGTCAGGAGGTGTGGTAAGTCTGGTTCCAGTGTGCTTTATATCTACACCAGCTCAGCTGGTATCTATTACAATCAGCATTTCTTTCCTAGTCATTTGGCTAGCATCCACATGGGGGGATATCTATTAGTACAAATAATATAACATCTACATGTCTATAATACAAAATTTTTTAATTCACAATACATTCTTGATGAAAAATATATATATATATATAATACATAAACTTATATAGCAGCATAGAGAGAGACTTTGATAAAATACATATATGGATATAAAAACGTATACATATTAAAAAGATTTTTTTGCACAAATGTCTGGGTGCTAACACCGGCCCGTGGAACCGGACTACAGCGACAGCATCCGCCATAAAGTGCAAGCATATAAGTACATGGCGAATGCTGTCGCTGTAGTCCGGTTCCACGGGACTATATATATACACATATATACAATGGTTAGATGCCGGCACTCAGCTCCTCGTAGATGGCTTCTTGCCTGGTGCCCTCAGAGAGGACGCTGCATAAAGCACACTGGAACCAGACTTACCACACCTCCTGACGAAGTCCATCACGTGACGAAACGCGTTGAGGCTGGGCTGTCTCCTTACAACTTGTGTTGTTCCTGGTCCGAGCAAGTGAAGCACCAACGGCGGGGAACTACGTCCTGGCTTCCCCCGACTGAAGGCTGCATCCAAGGACTCTAATTACCGGGCAAGCTGATTGCTGTTATCTTATATGTATGTGAGCTTTTATTTCATGAGTAAATTACTTTTTACCATCATCTGACTCGCTTGCGCTATTCTCTCTTACTTCTATATACACCATTTGGACGACCTTTGAGCCTTGGTCAGGCTCTATGAGAGAAAAAGCTGCAGACATACCAACAGGAAAAAGCACTTTTATTTCTTAAAGTGGCTGTGCGCGGTTGGACTCCCAAACTTGCTATATATATATATATATATATATATATATATATATATATTTTTTTTTTTTACATTTATTTATTATTTTTAATTTTCGATTATTTTTGTTATTTTGATTGTTTATCTTGTGTCTTGTAAATTTATCTGATTGTGATTTTATGCTACTTATTACAATATAAAATTGTTATGGTGTGTACACACGGTTCGATGTGCCTTAAGATGCGATCCACGATCCGATCCGATCGGATCAGGATCGGATCGCAAGGCACATCCGATTTGCATACAATCTGCACTATATAGTCAAGGCAGCCAAGACTTTCTGGCTTGCGATACACGAACGCGCATCGGGATCGGATTGGGATCGCAAGGGTTAAAACCCTTGCGATCTGCATCCGATTCTGATCCGATGTTGACTATATCGCCAACATCGGAAAGGAAATCGGACTGTGTGTACACACTATTACTTTATCTAAACAGTGTGTCCAGCTTCTTTCTGTACTAACTGTGATATTCGGAGAACAGATTGTTACATTATACCCAGCAGCACACTTCTCACCATTGTGGTTCTCTTTGTGTGATTTATTGTGGGTAACGGCGACCCCTCAGGTGATGCATGCAGCAGCGGGTATTTACATTTAAATACTGACTACTTTCATTTAGACAATCCTATTGAAGCTCCAGGTTTGTTTTGTGAACTGGATAAAGGTTTCTTTAATCCATTTCCAGCAAACAAAAGCTTTCTCCCCCTTACAGTTGACTGTGGCTGTGTTACACTCTGAGGAGTTAAGGCCCATACACACTTGAAGATTTTCATTTCAAAAGACTTTGCCAAAATCTTTGATAGATATATCTGTCACCAAAGTAGTGCGTACACACTGAGCTATTTTCCCAAAAGAGCAAGAGATGTTCAGGAGGTGAAAGACTTTGCTGAAAATCTTTCATGTAAAAGGCTATTTACATAATGGGCTGGGTTTGATTTCCAAGGGTGGGAGAAGGGGCCATATTATTCTGTGCATTTCAGTTTTTGGGTCCTGATTCAGAATTGATCGCTGGGCGGAGTATATTCGGAGAAATGCGATTTTGCATGCGATATCAAACGCAATTTAATACCTCTTTATTTCCCGACTATCCACTACGGCGTGGAGTCGAAATTATATAGTGTGGCGAGCGCAGCGAGCCACTGAACCCGAAGCGTGGCGAGCGGACACGGATTATGGTACTTGTGTCGGTTGACGGCGACACCTGATATCGCATTCCGTGTCCCCTTGCGGCGCTCGCTACGCTCGCCACGTTTCGGGCTCGGTGTCTCGCTGCGCTCGCCACACTATATAAAATCAACTCCACTCCACAGCGGATAGTGGGGATATGAACAGGTATTAAATCGCATGCGATATCGCATGCGATTTAGTGGCGCCGTGAAACTACACAAGTACCCGCCGGTCTATTGGATTATGTGTGTACGCAGCACGGGCTGAAAGATTAGCCACTTTCAGCCCGCGTGCCGCCCCGCCGTCTCCCCCTTCTCCCTCCCCCAGCATGCACCTAAATTCCGGCTACAGTACCCCTCCGAATGGCCACAATTTCGTCAGGCTGCTGGGCACCCCTCCGCCCGCAGGTCCTTCCGGCCACACGCCCACCTGACATGTCTGCCTGGATGCCCCCGCACCCCCGCAGCAGCTTCCAGGGTCCCCAGCCGCTGCCTCCTCATATGTGAAAAAAAAAAAGCAGTTGTTAAAACGTTTATAAAATGAGACCACTGCCACCAATGTGAGATTGCCCACAAGTGTATTTATATTATAGATATATTTATGTATATATATATATATATATATATTTATTATCTATAAATATAATATATATATTATATTTATAGATAATAAATATATATATAGATATATATATATAGATATATATATATATCTATAGATATATATATATCTAGATATATATATCTATATATATCTATATATATATATATATATCTATATATATATATATATATATATATATATATATATATATATAAATATAGATATAGATATAGATATATATATATATCTATAATATAAATACACTTGTGGGCAATCTCACATTGGTGGCAGTGGTCTCATTTTATAAACGTTTTAACAACTGCTTTTTTTTTTAACATATGAGGAGGCAGCGGCTGGGGACCCTGGAAGCTGCTGCGGGGGCAGCCAGGCAGACATGATCGTGGAAGAACGGGAGGACCTGCCGGCGGAGGGGTGCCCAGCAGCCAGACGAAATTGTGGGCATTAGGAGGAGTACTGCAGCCGCCCGGAATACAGGTGCGTGCTGGAGGAGGGGGGAGGGAGCAGGGGGAGGCGGCGGGGCGGCGGGGCGGTACGCAGGCTCAAAGTGGCTAATCTTTAGCCCGGCAGCCCGGCGTACACACACAGAGATGATGGCTGAATAAATCAGCCATCATCTCTGGCATGCTGGTAAAACCAGCAGATTAGAGACTTTGACAGCGATGATGCGGGAGCGCGCATCATCGCTAGTCTGCAATCTGGGAGGCATACACACTAGGCGATTTTCAGCGGAAAATCGCTAAAAACTGCTGTTTTGACCGATTTTCAGGTGAAAATCTTCAAGTGTGTATGGGCCTTTACTTTTCATGCTCACCCACTGTCCGACTGTTCCACTAGTTTTGGGACACCCTTGGCTCTGTAACCATAACCCAACTATCGACTGAAGGTTAGGAGAGGTAGTTTGTTGGGGTTCCGATTGTTCCATGTATTTCTCGCCCTGTGTGAGTCGATATAATAATACCAGATGGTATTCCCACCGCTGACCAAGACTTTACAGATGTCTTTTCAAAAGGTAAAGCAGATACCCTTCCACCATACCGTCCCTATGACTGTGCAATAGATCTCGTCCCAGATGCCCAGCTACCTAAGGGAAGACTATATGCACCGTCTGGCCCAGAAACCAAGGCCATGGACGAATATATATGAGAGAGCCTTAAGAAGGGGTTCATCAGGCCATCCAAATCCCCTGTGAGTGTGGGATTCTTTTTTGTGGGTAAACAAAATTACCATCAAAAACACCTATCCTTTACCCCTCATATCGGTTTTGTTTGACCAACTCCGTAGCACGGTAATTTTGTCTAAGACTGACCTCAGGGGGGGCATACAGTATAACTTCATCCGTATAAGATCTGGGAATGAGTGGAAGACGGCATTCAGCACGCACTCTGGATACTATGTATATCGTGTGATGCCGTTTGGCCTGTCCAATGCCCCCGCTGTGTTCCAGGATATGATCAATGACGTCCTCCGTGACTTCCTGGGTCTGTTCGTGGTGGTATATTTATATGATATTTTTACTTAATTCTGAGTCTGGGGAACAGCACTATCTTCATGTTCGGCAAGTTGTCCATCTTAGAGAATCCTCTGTATGCCAAACATGAGAAGTGCGAGTTTGATGTCACAGAGGTATCATTCTTGGGATATATCATCTCAAGCAGGCTTTTGATTCATTCAACAAGCTCCAGGCAGTCTTAGATTGGGCTAACCCCACGAACCTGATAGCCATCCAGAGGTTTCTGGGTTTTGCCAACTATGAGACAGATTATTCATGCCTTATCTGACCTGGTCGCTCCATTAGTGGCACTTACCAAGAAGGGAGCAGATCCTTCTAATTGGTCACCGAAGGCAGAATGTGCTTTTCAGTCGCTCAAGCAGGCCTTTGATTCTGCACCTGTTCTTAGACACCTCAACCCGAATCTACAATTTATTGTTTAGGTGGATGTCTCTGAAGTGGGGGTAGGTGCAGTTCTGTCCCAGGAGAATCCCGTCATTGGAATTATATCCATGTGCCTTCATGTCCTGGAAGTTTTCTTCTGCTGAAGTCAACTAAGATGTTGGTAATAGAGAACTCTTGGCCATGAAGTGGGCTTTGGAAGAATGGAGGCATTGGCTTGAGGGGGCTAAGGATTTGCAGACGCAGTTGCTTCATGTGCAGGGCCAGGCTCCTAATAACACTCCTTCGGGTCGTCTGTTATCTTCTGTGTCCTTGAGACTCAGCATTCTTGTGGAATTCCATAACAGCAAGGTTGTTGGCTATCCAGGGATTGCTAAGACCTTGGAACTGCTATCTCATTTCATCTGGTGGCCTGACATCACTAAGCACATTAGGGAATTTGTCCTTTCTGATCTCTGCCTGTTCCGGCCAGACCATAGTCATATATTGCCATGGGTTTTATTGTGGATCTTCCTGAGGGTGCCAGGCTACATGGGTGGTAGTAGATGGCTCATTTAGTCTTGTTTGTACGTCATGTATTCAGGTTCCATGGGCTGCCACGGATATTGTCTCTGACTGCGGACCACAATTCATTGCCCGTTTCTGGAAGTCCTTTTGCAGTTCACTAAACATGAAACACAGCCTCACTTCTGGACACCATCTGCAATCCAATGGACAGACAGAACAGGTTAACCAGTCTGTGAAGCAATATTTACGTTATTATGCTTCCAAGTTGCAGAATAATAGGCCAGAACATCTTCCATTGGCTGAGTTTGCCTATAACAATGCTTGCCATTCCTCCACCAAAGTCTCTCAAGTCCCAATACTCTACCCTCCACCTCTTTGACATCTCGCCTTAGAGCTGTGTGGAGAAAGGTGCACCTGGCTATTAAGGGAGCAGCCTTTCAGAAAAAAAAAATTCTGATAGGTTCCGTCGCCCATACACCTTTAAAGTGGGTCATCTGGTGTGGTTGTCTACCCACAACATCAAGCCCCGGCAGCCATTGGCCAGATTAGGACCCAGATTTATCAGACCATCCCAGATCATTAAACAAATGAATCCGGTAGCCTAAATCACTATACATTTCTAATATCTTTTATTCTTCATTACTGAACGATTTGTCACTTCCAGGAAGTTCCCACGTAGAGACATTAGGGTAACGCTCCTGTGAATGTTTAGGGCCAGCAAGAATTCCTGGTGGAGGTGTTGGATTTAAAATTTTCTTGGGGGCAGCTCTATTTGTTGGTTCTTTGGAAGGGGTATGGGCCAGAAGAGAGGTCCTGGGTCTGAGAGAATGATATACATGCCAATAAACTCAAGAAAGCCTTTTTTTCCTCATAAGCCCAGATTTATGGGTTTCTTAACCCCTCCTCAAGTGGGAAGGGGGTACTGTCAGGAGTTGGGCAGTTGCGGTGTTAACAGGAGACCGAGTTTGGCAGCTGCCTTAACTTACTCAAGCAATTGCTGCAGTGGTTGGTGGACTCTCACATTTAAGGAACTTCCTGTGAGCCCCTCCCTGCTGGTAATAGCTTCTTGTAGCCTGTGAGTCGGCGGGGGTCAGTGCATAACCACGCATGCGCAGACCCCCCGGCTTCCGGGTCAGGGCTTCACAGGGACGGGCTCCTTTCGGAGCCCTGTCCCTGCGCCCTTTTAATCATACATTCAGGAGGTGTACTTCAACATCGCAATGCGATGTCCGGCGATGCCACTGCGCCAGCATCGCAATATGTTTATAAATTCCCCCCTAAGTCTGTAGAGTAAGGGTTACTGTGATTCCATTACACGATCACAGCTCCGCAGGCTTCTCTGGAACTCTCCCCTTTATGCGGTGGGTACCAGAGATCCAGTCATAACAACTACTACCCCCCCCCCCATCCTGGCTGTCATGGGTCCCTACTACCTCCCCCCCCCATCCCAGCTGTCATGGGTCCCTACTACCTCCCCCCCCCCATCCCAGCTGTCATGGGTCCCTGCTACTAATACTACCCCCATCCCAGTTGTCATGGGTCCATGCTACTACTACTACTACCCCCATCCCAGCTGTCATGGGTCCCTGCTGCTGTTACTACTACCCCCCATCGCAGTTGTCATGGGTCCATGCTACTACACCTTCCCCCCCATCCCCGCTATCATGGGTCCCTGCTACTCCCCCATTCTGGCTGTCATGGGTCCCTGCTACTACACCTTCCCCTCCATCCCGGCCATCATGGGTCCCTGCTACTCCCCCATTCTGGCTGTCATGGCTGGGTCCCTGCTACGCCCCCATTCTGGCTGTCATGGGTCCCTGCTACTCCCCCATTCCGGCTGTCATGGGTCCCTGCTACTCCCCCATTCTGGCTGTCATGGGTCCCTGCTTCTACACCTTCCCCTACTGTCACCCTCAGCGAGGAGGATTATGTACACTTACTTTATCCCACAAGTGCGTGTGGGCTGGGTGGCATGTATTGGAGATGGAGTAGACTGATGTATTGCCTTAGAGCACAGAGAGCAGTGACCTTTATAATGTGTCACTGCTCCCAAGAGCTGACAATCTATCGCCATCTTATTTTTATGCATTGCACTTGGCACCCTTTAGATAAAGGCCAGGAACAGTGCTGTATATAGGGGGAAATCACTGCCTTTAATAATAATTGTGCAGAAATATGACTGCGTTAGGTACATTGTGCAGCAACGGTGGCAGAACGAGACTAAAATGGTATAATAAGAATATGCTCCGGCTGTCACAGTGATTATAGGGAAGCGATGTATCCCAGCATGTCGCCACTTCTGTACTAACTATAACTGTACACAGCATTCCCTGTATGGAGGCACCTAGTGATGTGCAATTATACAGCGTATTACGGCATCGTGCAGATGTCACCAGCCTGGACAGTCACCCCCAGTACCTGACCCAGTATCAGCATTCCCTGTATGGTGCAGGTGTAACCATCCTGGACAGTCACCCCCAGTACCTGACCCAGTATCAGCATTCCCTGTATAGTGCAGGTGTAACCAGCTGGACAGTCACCCCCAGTACCTGACCCAGTATCAGCATTCCCTGTATGGTGCAGATGTCACCAGCCCGGACAGTCACCACCAGTACCTGACCCAGTATCTCAGCATTCCCTGTATGGTGCAGGTGTCACCAGCCCGGACAGTCACCACCAGTACCTAACCCAGTATCTCAGCATTCCCTGTATGGTGCAGGTGTAACCAGCCCGGACAGTCACCACCAGTACCTGACCCAGTATCAGCATTCCCTGTATAGTGCAGGTGTCACCAGCCCGGACAGTCACCCCCAGTACCCGACCCAGTATCTCAGCATTCCCTGTATGGTGCAGGTGTAACCAGCCCGGACAGTCACCACCAGTACCTGACCCAGTATCAGCATTCCCTGTATGGTGCCGGTGTAACCAGCCCGGACAGTCACCACCAGTACCTGACCCAGTATCAGCATTCCCTGTATGGTGCAGGTGTAACCAGCCCGGACAGTCACCACCAGTACCTGACCCAGTATCAGCATTCCCTGTATGGTGCAGATGTAACCAGCCCGGACAGTCACCCCCAGTACCTGACCCAGTATCAGCATTCCCTGTATGGTGCAGGTGTAACCAGCCCGGACAGTCACCACCAGTACCTGACCCAGTATCAGCATTCCCTGTATGGTGCAGGTGTCACCAGCCCGGACAGTCACCCCCAGTACCCGACCCAGTATCTCAGCATTCCCTGTATGGTGCAGATGTAACCAGCCCGGACAGTCACCACCAGTACCTGACCCAGTATCAGCATTCCCTGTATGGTGCAGGTGTAACCAGCCCGGACAGTCACCCCCTGTACCTGAACCAGTATCAGCATTCCCTGTATGGTGCAGGTGTAACCAGCCTGGACAGTCACCACCAGTACCTGACCCAGTACCAGCATTCCCTGTATGGAGCAGATGTCACCAGCCGGACAGTCACCACCAGTACCTGACCCAGTATCAGCATTCCCTGTATGGTGCAGGTGTAACCAGCCCGGACAGTCACCACCAGTACCTGACCCAGTACCAGCATTCCCTGTATGGTGCAGGTGTAACCAGCCCGGACAGTCACCCCCAGTACCTGACCCAGTATCAGCATTCCCTGTATGGTGCAGGTGTCACCAGCCCGGACAGTCACCACCAGTACCCGACCCAGTATCTCAGCATTCCCTGTATGGTGCAGATGTCACCAGCCCGGACAGTCACCACCAGTACCTGACCCAGTATCAGCATTCCCTGTATAGTGCAGGTGTCACCAGCCCGGACAGTCACCCCCAGTACCTGACCCAGTATCAGCATTCCCTGTATGGTGCAGGTGTAACCAGCCCGGACAGTCACCACCAGCACCTGACCCAGTATCAGCATTCCCTGTATGATGCAGATGTCACCAGCCCGGACAGTCACCCCCAGTACCTGACCCAGTATCAGCATTCCCTGTATGGTGCAGGTGTAACCAGCCCGGACAGTCACCACCAGTACCTGACCCAGTATCTCAGCATTCCCTGTATGGTGCAGGTGTAACCAGCCCGGACAGTCACCACCAGTACCTGACCCAGTATCAGCATTCCCTGTATAGTGCAGGTGTCACCAGCCCGGACAGTCACCCCCAGTACCCGACCCAGTATCTCAGCATTCCCTGTATGGTGCAGGTGTAACCAGCCCGGACAGTCACCACCAGTACCTGACCCAGTATCAGCATTCCCTGTATGGTGCCGGTGTAACCAGCCCGGACAGTCACCACCAGTACCTGACCCAGTATCAGCATTCCCTGTATGGTGCAGGTGTAACCAGCCCGGACAGTCACCACCAGTACCTGACCCAGTATCAGCATTCCCTGTATGGTGCAGATGTAACCAGCCCGGACAGTCACCCCCAGTACCTGACCCAGTATCAGCATTCCCTGTATGGTGCAGGTGTAACCAGCCCGGACAGTCACCACCAGTACCTGACCCAGTATCAGCATTCCCTGTATGGTGCAGGTGTCACCAGCCCGGACAGTCACCCCCAGTACCCGACCCAGTATCTCAGCATTCCCTGTATGGTGCAGATGTAACCAGCCCGGACAGTCACCACCAGTACCTGACCCAGTATCAGCATTCCCTGTATGGTGCAGGTGTAACCAGCCCGGACAGTCACCCCCTGTACCTGAACCAGTATCAGCATTCCCTGTATGGAGCAGATGTCACCAGCCGGACAGTCACCACCAGTACCTGACCCAGTATCAGCATTCCCTGTATGGTGCAGGTGTAACCAGCCCGGACAGTCACCACCAGTACCTGACCCAGTACCAGCATTCCCTGTATGGTGCAGGTGTAACCAGCCCGGACAGTCACCCCCAGTACCTGACCCAGTATCAGCATTCCCTGTATGGTGCAGGTGTCACCAGCCCGGACAGTCACCACCAGTACCCGACCCAGTATCTCAGCATTCCCTGTATGGTGCAGATGTCACCAGCCCGGACAGTCACCACCAGTACCTGACCCAGTATCAGCATTCCCTGTATAGTGCAGGTGTCACCAGCCCGGACAGTCACCCCCAGTACCTGACCCAGTATCAGCATTCCCTGTATGGTGCAGGTGTAACCAGCCCGGACAGTCACCACCAGTACCTGACCCAGTATCAGCATTCCCTGTATGGTGCAGGTGTAACCAGCTCGGACAGTCACCACCAGTACCTGACCCAGTATCAGCATTCCCTGTATGGTGCAGGTGTAACCAGCCGGACAGTCACCACCAGTACCTGACCCAGTATCAGCATTCCCTGTATGGTGCAGGTGTAACCAGCCCGGACAGTCACCACCAGCACCTGACCCAGTATCAGCATTCCCTGTATGATGCAGATGTCACCAGCCCGGACAGTCACCCCCAGTACCTGACCCAGTATCAGCATTCCCTGTATGGTGCAGGTGTAACCAGCCCGGACAGTCACCACCAGTACCTGACCCAGTATCTCAGCATTCCCTGTATGGTGCAGGTGTAACCAGCCCGGACAGTCACCACCAGTACCTGACCCAGTATCAGCATTCCCTGTATGGTGCAGGTGTAAACAGCCCGGACAGTCACCACCAGCACCTGACCCAGTATCAGCATTCCCTGTATGGTGCAGGTGTAACCAGCCCGGACAGTCACCACCAGCACCTGACCCAGTATCTCAGCATTCCCTGTATGGTGCAGGTGTAACCAGCTCGGACAGTCACCACCAGTACCTGACCCAGTATCAGCATTCCCTGTATGGTGCAGGTGTAAACAGCCCGGACAGTCACCCCAAGTACCTGACCCAGTATCAGCATTCCCTGTATGGTGCAGATGTCACCAGCCCGGACAGTCACCCCCAGTACCTGACCCAGTATCTCAGCATTCCCTGTATGGTGCAGATGTAACCAGCTCGGACAGTCACCACCAGTACCTGACCCAGTATCAGCATTCCCTGTATAGTGCAGGTGTAACCAGCCCGGACAGTCACCACCAGTACCTGACCCAGTATCAGCATTCCCTGTATGGTGCAGGTGTAACCAGCCCGGACAGTCACCACCAGTACCTGACCCAGTATCAGCATTCCCTGTATGGTGCAGATGTCACCAGCCCGGACAGTCACCACCAGTACCTGACCCAGTATCAGCATTCCCTGTATGGTGCAGGTGTCACCAGCCCGGACAGTCACCCCCAGTACCTGACCCAGTATCAGCATTCCCTGTATGGTGCAGGTGTAACCAGCCTGGACAGTCACCCCCAGTACCTGACCCAGTATCAGCATTCCCTGTATGATGCAGGTGTAACCAGCCCGGACAGTCACCACCAGTACCTGACCCAGTATCAGCATTCCCTGTATGGTGCAGATGTAACCAGCCCGGACAGTCACCACCAGTACCTGACCCAGTATCAGCATTCCCTGTATAGTGCAGGTGTAACCAGCCCGGACAGTCACCACCAGTACCTGACCCAGTATCAGCATTCCCTGTATGGTGCAGGTGTAACCAGCCCGGACAGTCACCACCAGTACCTGACCCAGTATCAGCATTCCCTGTATGGTGCAGGTGTAACCAGCCCGGACAGTCACCACCAGTACCTGACCCAGTATTAGCATTCCCTGTATGGTGCAGATGTAACAAGCCCGGACAGTCACCCCCAGTACCTGACCCAGTATCAGCATTCCCTGTATGGTGCAGGTGTAACCAGCCCGGACAGTCACCACCAGTACCTGACCCAGTATCAGCATTCCCTGTATGGTGCAGGTGTCACCAGCCCGGACAGTCACCCCCTGTACCTGAACCAGTATCAGCATTCCCTGTATGGTGCAGATGTCACCAGCCGGACAGTCACCCCCAGTACCTGACCCAGTATCAGCATTCCCTGTATGGTGCAGGTGTAACCAGCCCGGACAGTCACCACCAGTACCTGACCCAGTATCAGCATTCCCTGTATGGTGCAGGTGTAACCAGCTGGACAGTCACCACCAGTACCCGACCCAGTATCAGCATTCCCTGTATGGTGCAGGTGTAACCGGCCCGGACAGTCACCACCAGTACCTGACCCAGTATCAGCATTCCCTGTATGGTGCAGGTGTAACCAGCCCGGAGAGTCACCTCCAGCAGCTGACCCAGTATCAGCATTCCCTGTATGGTGCAGGTGTAACCAGCCGGACAGTCACCACCAGTACCTGACCCAGTATCAGCATTCCCTGTATGGTGCAGGTGTAACCAGCCCGGACAGTCACCACCAGTACCTGACCCAGTATCAGCATTCCCTGTATGGTGCAGGTGTAACCAGCCCGGACAGTCACCACCAGTACCTGACCCAGTATCAGCATTCCCTGTATGGTGCAGGTGTAACCAGCCCGGACAGTCACCCCCAGTACCCGACCCAGTATCAGCATTCCCTGTATGGTGCAGATGTAACCAGCCCGGACAGTCACCACCAGTACCCGACCCAGTATCAGCATTCCCTGTATGGTGCAGGTGTAACCAGTCCGGAGAGTCACCTCCAGCAGCTGACCCAGTATCAGCATTCCCTGTATGGTGCAGGTGTAACCAGCCCGGAGAGTCACCTCCAGCAGCTGACCCAGTATCAGCATTCCCTGTATGGTGCAGGTGTAACCAGCCCGGACAGTCACCCCCAGTACCCGACCCAGTATCAGCATTCCCTGTATGGTGCAGATGTAACCAGCCCGGACAGTCACCCCCAGTACCCGACCCAGTATCAGCATTCCCTGTATGGTGCAGATGTAACCAGCCCGGACAGTCACCACCAGTACCTGACCCAGTATCAGCATTCCCTGTATGGTGCAGGTGTAACCAGCCCGGAGAGTCACCTCCAGCAGCTGACCCAGTATCAGCATTCCCTGTATGGTGCAGGTGTAACCAGCCCGGACAGTCACCATTAGTACCTGACCCAGTATCAGCATTCCCTGTATGGTGCAGGTGTAACCAGCCCGGACGGTCACCACCAGCAGCTGACCCAGTATCAGCATTCCCTGTATGGTGCAGGTGTCACCAGCCCGGACGGTCACCACCAGTACCTGACCCAGTATCAGCATTCCCTGTATGGTGCAGGTGTGACCAGCCCGGACGGTCACCCCCAGTACCTGACCCAGTATCTCAGCATTCCCTGTATGGTGCAGGTGTAACCAGCCCGGACAGTCACCACCAGTACCTGACCCAGTATCAGCATTCCCTGTATGGTGCAGGTGTAACCAGCCCGGACAGTCACCACCAGTACCTGACCCAGTATCAGCATTCCCTGTATGGTGCAGGTGTAACCAGCCCGGACAGTCACCCCAAGTACCTGACCCAGTATCAGCATTCCCTGTATGGTGCAGGTGTAACCAGCCCGGACAGTCACCCCCAGTACCTGACCCAGTATCTCAGCATTCCCTGTATGGTGCAGGTTTAACCAGCCCGGACAGTCACCACCAGTACCTGACCCAGTATCAGCATTCCCTGTATGGTGCAGGTGTAACCAGCCCGGACAGTCACCACCAGTACCTGACCCAGTATCAGCATTACCTGTATGGTGCAGGTGTAACCAGCCTGGACAGTCACCACCAGTACCCGACCCAGTATCAGCATTCCCTGTATGGTGCAGGTGTAACCAGCCTGGACAGTCACCCCCAGTACCCGACCCAGTATCAGCATTCCCTGTATGGTGCAGGTGTAACCAGCCTGGACAGTCACCCCCAGTACCCGACCCAGTATCAGCATTCCCTGTATGGTGCAGATGTCACCAGCCTGGACTGTCACCCCCAGTACCTGACCCAGTATCTCAGCATTCCCTGTATGGTGCAGGTGTAACCAGCCCGGACAGTCACCCCCAGTACCTGACCCAGTATCAGCATCCCTGTATGGTGCAGGTGTAACCAGCTCGGACAGTCACCACCAGTACCTGACCCAGTATCAGCATTCCCTGTATGGTGCAGGTGTCACCAGCCCGGACAGTCACCACCAGTACCTAACCCAGTATCTCAGCATTCCCTGTATGGTGCAGGTGTAACCAGCCCGGACAGTCACCACCAGTACCTGACCCAGTATCTCAGCATTCCCTGTATGGTGCAGGTGTAACCAACCCGGACAGTCACCACCAGTACCTGACCCAGTATCAGCATTCCCTGTATGGTGCAGGTGTAACCAGCCCGGACAGTCACCACCAGTACCTGACCCAGTATCAGCATTCCCTGTATGGTGCAGGTGTAACCAGCCCGGACAGTCACCACCAGTACCTGACCCAGTATCAGCATTCCCTGTATGGTGCAGGTGTAACCAGCCTGGACGGTCACCACCAGTACCTGACCCAGTATCAGCATTCCCTGTATGGTGCAGGTGTAACCAGCCCGGACAGTCACCCCCAGTACCCGACCCAGTATCTCAGCATTCCCTGTATGGTGCAGATGTCACCAGCCCGGACAGTCACCACCAGTACCTGACTCAGTATCAGCATTCCCTGTATGGTGCAGGTGTGACCAGCCTTGACGGTCACCACCAGTACCTGACCCAGTATCAGCATTCCCTGTATGGTGCAGGTGTAACCAACCCGGACAGTCACTCCCAGTACCTGACCCAGTATCTCAGCATTCCCTGTATGGTGCAGGTGTAACCAGCCCAGACAGTCACCACCAGTACCTGACCCAGTATCAGCATTCCCTGTATGGTGCAGCTGTAACCAGCCCGGACAGTCACCACCAGTACCTGACCCAGTATCTCAGCATTCCCTGTATGGTGCAGGTGTAACCAGCCCGGACAGTCACCACCAGCACCTGACCCAGTATCTCAGCATTCCCTGTATGGTGCAGGTGTAACCAGCCCGGACAGTCACCCCCAGTACCTGACCCAGTATCAGCATTCCCTGTATGGTGCAGGTGTAACCAGCCCGGACAGTCACCACCAGCACCTGACCCAGTATCAGCATTCCCTGTATGGTGCAGGTGTAACCAGCCCAGACAGTCACCACCAGTACCTGACCCAGTATCAGCATTCCCTGTATGGTGCAGATGTCACCAGCCCGGACAGTCACCCCCAGTACCTGACCCAGTATCTCAGCATTCCCTGTATGGTGCAGATGTAACAAGCCCGGACAGTCACCCCCAGTACCTGACACAGTATCAGCATTCCCTGTATGGTGCAGGTGTAACCAGCCCGGACAGTCACCACCAGTACCTGACCCAGTATCAGCATTCCCTGTATGGTGCAGGTGTAACCAGCCTGGACAGTCACCACCAGTACCCGACCCAGTATCAGCATTCCCTGTATGGTGCAGGTGTAACCAGCCTGGACAGTCACCCCCAGTACCCGACCCAGTATCAGCATTCCCTGTATGGTGCAGGTGTCACCAGCCCGGACAGTCACCCCCAGTACCTGACCCAGTATCAGCATTCCCTGTATGGTGCAGGTGTAACCAGCTCGGACAGTCACCACCAGTACCTGACCCAGTATCAGCATTCCCTGTATGGTGCAGGTGTAACCAGCCTGGACAGTCACCCCCAGTACCCGACCCAGTATCAGCATTCCCTGTATGGTGCAGGTGTCACCAGCCCGGACAGTCACCCCCAGTACCTGACCCAGTATCAGCATTCCCTGTATGGTGCAGGTGTAACCAGCTCGGACAGTCACCACCAGTACCTGACCCAGTATCTCAGCATTCCCTGTATGGTGCAGGTGTCACCAGCACGGACAGTCACCCCCTGTACCTGAACCAGTATCAGCGTTCCCTGTATGGTGCAGGTGTAACCAGTCCGGCAGTCACCACTAGTACCTGACCCAGTATCAGCATTCCCTGTATGGTGCAGGTGTCACCAGCCCGGACAGTCACCACCAGTACCTGACCCAGTATCAGCATTCCCTGTATGGTGCAGGTGTAACCAGCTGGACAGTCACCACCAGTACGTGACCCAGTATCTCAGCATTCCCTGTATGGTGCAGGTGTCACCAGCCCGGACAGTCACCACCAGTACCTGACCCAGTATCAGCATTCCCTGTATGGTGCAGATGTCACCAGCCTGGACAGTCACCCCCAGTACCTAACCCCGTATCTTACCATTCCCTGTATGGTGCAGGTGTAACCAGCTCGGACAGTCACCACCAGTACCTGACCCAGTATCAGCATTCCCTGTATGGTGCAGATGTCACCAGCCTGGACAGTCACCCCCAGTACCTAACCCCGTATCTTACCATTCCCTGTATGGTGCAGGTGTAACCAGCCCGGACAGTCACCACCAGTACCTGACCCAGTATCTCAGCATTCCCTGTATGGTGCAGATGTAACAAGCCCGGACAGTCGCCCCCAGTACCTGACCCAGTATCAGCATTCCCTGTATGGTGCAGGTGTAACCAGCCAGGACAGTCACCACCAGTACCTGACCCAGTATCAGCATTCCCTGTATGGTGCAGGTGTAACCAGCCCGGACAGTCACCACCAGTACCTGACCCAGTATCTCAGCATTCCCTGTATGGTGCAGGTGTAACCAACCCGGACAGTCACCACCAGTACCTGACCCAGTATCAGCATTCCCTGTATGGTGCAGGTGTAACCAGCTGGACAGTCACCACCAGTACCCGACCCAGTATCAGCATTCCCTGTATGGTGCAGGTGTAACCAGCCGGACAGTCACCACCAGTACCTGACCCAGTATCAGCATTCCCTGTATGGTGCAGGTGTAACCAGCCCGGAGAGTCACCTCCAGCAGCTGACCCAGTATCAGCATTCCCTGTATGGTGCAGGTGTAACCAGCCCGGACAGTCACCACCTGTACCTGACCCAGTATCAGCATTCCCTGTATGGTGCAGGTGTAACCAGCCCGGACGGTCACCACCAGCACCTGACCCAGTATCAGCATTCCCTGTATGGTGCAGGTGTAACCAGCCCGGAGAGTCACCTCCAGCAGCTGACCCAGTATCTCAGCATTCCCTGTATGGTGCAGGTGTAACCAGCCCGGACAGTCACCACCAGTACCCGACCCAGTATCAGCATTCCCTGTATGGTGCAGGTGTAACCAGCCTGGACAGTCACCACCAGTACCCGACCCAGTATCAGCATTCCCTGTATGGTGCAGGTGTAACCAGCCTGGACAGTCACCCCCAGTACCCGACCCAGTATCAGCATTCCCTGTATGGTGCAGGTGTCACCAGCCCGGACAGTCACCCCCAGTACCTGACCCAGTATCAGCATTCCCTGTATGGTGCAGGTGTAACCAGCTCGGACAGTCACCACCAGTACCTGACCCAGTATCAGCATTCCCTGTATGGTGCAGGTGTAACCAGCCTGGACAGTCACCCCCAGTACCCGACCCAGTATCAGCATTCCCTGTATGGTGCAGGTGTCACCAGCCCGGACAGTCACCCCCAGTACCTGACCCAGTATCAGCATTCCCTGTATGGTGCAGGTGTAACCAGCTCGGACAGTCACCACCAGTACCTGACCCAGTATCTCAGCATTCCCTGTATGGTGCAGGTGTCACCAGCACGGACAGTCACCCCCTGTACCTGAACCAGTATCAGCGTTCCCTGTATGGTGCAGGTGTAACCAGTCCGGCAGTCACCACTAGTACCTGACCCAGTATCAGCATTCCCTGTATGGTGCAGGTGTCACCAGCCCGGACAGTCACCACCAGTACCTGACCCAGTATCAGCATTCCCTGTATGGTGCAGGTGTAACCAGCTGGACAGTCACCACCAGTACCTGACCCAGTATCTCAGCATTCCCTGTATGGTGCAGGTGTCACCAGCCCGGACAGTCACCACCAGTACCTGACCCAGTATCAGCATTCCCTGTATGGTGCAGATGTCACCAGCCTGGACAGTCACCCCCAGTACCTAACCCCGTATCTTACCATTCCCTGTATGGTGCAGGTGTAACCAGCTCGGACAGTCACCACCAGTACCTGACCCAGTATCAGCATTCCCTGTATGGTGCAGATGTCACCAGCCTGGACAGTCACCCCCAGTACCTAACCCCGTATCTTACCATTCCCTGTATGGTGCAGGTGTAACCAGCCCGGACAGTCACCACCAGTACCTGACCCAGTATCTCAGCATTCCCTGTATGGTGCAGATGTAACAAGCCCGGACAGTCGCCCCCAGTACCTGACCCAGTATCAGCATTCCCTGTATGGTGCAGGTGTAACCAGCCCGGACAGTCACCACCAGTACCTGACCCAGTATCAGCATTCCCTGTATGGTGCAGGTGTAACCAGCCCGGACAGTCACCACCAGTACCTGACCCAGTATCTCAGCATTCCCTGTATGGTGCAGGTGTAACCAACCCGGACAGTCACCACCAGTACCTGACCCAGTATCAGCATTCCCTGTATGGTGCAGGTGTAACCAGCTGGACAGTCACCACCAGTACCCGACCCAGTATCAGCATTCCCTGTATGGTGCAGGTGTAACCAGCCGGACAGTCACCACCAGTACCTGACCCAGTATCAGCATTCCCTGTATGGTGCAGGTGTAACCAGCCCGGAGAGTCACCTCCAGCAGCTGACCCAGTATCAGCATTCCCTGTATGGTGCAGGTGTAACCAGCCCGGACAGTCACCACCTGTACCTGACCCAGTATCAGCATTCCCTGTATGGTGCAGGTGTAACCAGCCCGGACGGTCACCACCAGCACCTGACCCAGTATCAGCATTCCCTGTATGGTGCAGGTGTCACCAGCCTGGACGGTCACCACCAGTACCTGACCCAGTATCAGCATTCCCTGTATGGTGCAGGTGTAACCAGATGGACAGTCACCACCAGTACCTGACCCAGTATCTCAGCATTCCCTGTATGGTGCAGATGTCACCAGCCCGGACAGTCACCACCAGTACCTGACCCAGTATCTCAGCATTCCCTGTATGGTGCAGGTGTAACCAGCCCGGACAGTCACCACCAGTACCTGACCCAGTATCAGCATTCCGTGTATGGTGCAGGTGTAACCAGCCCGGACAGTCACCCCCAGTACCTGACCCAGTATCAGCATTCCCTGTATGGTGCAGGTGTAACCAGCCCGGACAGTCACCACCAGCACCTGACCCAGTATCAGCATTCCCTGTATGGTGCAGGTGTAACCAGCCCGGACAGTCACCCCCAGTACCCGACCCAGTATCAGCATTCCCTGTATGGTGCAGGTGTAACCAGCCCGGCCAAGCACCACCAGTACCTGACCCAGTATCAGCATTCCCTGTATGGTGCAGGTGTAACCAGCCCGGACAGTCACCACCAGTACCTGACCCAGTATCAGCATTCCCTGTATGGTGCAGGTGTAACCAGCCCAGACAGTCACCCCCAGTACCCGACCCAGTATCAGCATTCCCTGTATGGTGCAGGTGTAACCAGCCCGGAGAGTCTCCACCAGTACCCGACCCAGTATCAGCATTCCCTGTATGGTGCAGATGTAACCAGCCCGGACAGTCACCCCCAGTACCCGACCCAGTATCAGCATTCCCTGTATGGTGCAGATGTAACCAGCCTGGACAGTCACCACCAGTACCTGACCCAGTATCAGCATTCCCTGTATGGTGCAGATGTCACCAGCCTGGACAGTCACCCCCAGTACCTAACCCCGTATCTTACCATTCCCTGTATGGTGCAGGTGTAACCAGCCCGGACAGTCACCACCAGTACCTGACCCAGTATCTCAGCATTCCCTGTATGGTGCAGATGTAACAAGCCCGGACAGTCGCCCCCAGTACCTGACCCAGTATCAGCATTCCCTGTATGGTGCAGGTGTAACCAGCCAGGACAGTCACCACCAGTACCTGACCCAGTATCAGCATTCCCTGTATGGTGCAGGTGTAACCAGCCCGGACAGTCACCACCAGTACCTGACCCAGTATCTCAGCATTCCCTGTATGGTGCAGGTGTAACCAACCCGGACAGTCACCACCAGTACCTGACCCAGTATCAGCATTCCCTGTATGGTGCAGGTGTAACCAGCTGGACAGTCACCACCAGTACCCGACCCAGTATCAGCATTCCCTGTATGGTGCAGGTGTAACCAGCCGGACAGTCACCACCAGTACCTGACCCAGTATCAGCATTCCCTGTATGGTGCAGGTGTAACCAGCCCGGAGAGTCACCTCCAGCAGCTGACCCAGTATCAGCATTCCCTGTATGGTGCAGGTGTAACCAGCCCGGACAGTCACCACCTGTACCTGACCCAGTATCAGCATTCCCTGTATGGTGCAGGTGTAACCAGCCCGGACGGTCACCACCAGCACCTGACCCAGTATCAGCATTCCCTGTATGGTGCAGGTGTAACCAGCCCGGAGAGTCACCTCCAGCAGCTGACCCAGTATCTCAGCATTCCCTGTATGGTGCAGGTGTAACCAGCCCGGACAGTCACCACCAGTACCCGACCCAGTATCAGCATTCCCTGTATGGTGCAGGTGTAACCAGCCTGGACAGTCACCACCAGTACCCGACCCAGTATCAGCATTCCCTGTATGGTGCAGGTGTAACCAGCCTGGACAGTCACCCCCAGTACCCGACCCAGTATCAGCATTCCCTGTATGGTGCAGGTGTCACCAGCCCGGACAGTCACCCCCAGTACCTGACCCAGTATCAGCATTCCCTGTATGGTGCAGGTGTAACCAGCTCGGACAGTCACCACCAGTACCTGACCCAGTATCAGCATTCCCTGTATGGTGCAGGTGTAACCAGCCTGGACAGTCACCCCCAGTACCCGACCCAGTATCAGCATTCCCTGTATGGTGCAGGTGTCACCAGCCCGGACAGTCACCCCCAGTACCTGACCCAGTATCAGCATTCCCTGTATGGTGCAGGTGTAACCAGCTCGGACAGTCACCACCAGTACCTGACCCAGTATCTCAGCATTCCCTGTATGGTGCAGGTGTCACCAGCACGGACAGTCACCCCCTGTACCTGAACCAGTATCAGCGTTCCCTGTATGGTGCAGGTGTAACCAGTCCGGCAGTCACCACTAGTACCTGACCCAGTATCAGCATTCCCTGTATGGTGCAGGTGTCACCAGCCCGGACAGTCACCACCAGTACCTGACCCAGTATCAGCATTCCCTGTATGGTGCAGGTGTAACCAGCTGGACAGTCACCACCAGTACCTGACCCAGTATCTCAGCATTCCCTGTATGGTGCAGGTGTCACCAGCCCGGACAGTCACCACCAGTACCTGACCCAGTATCAGCATTCCCTGTATGGTGCAGATGTCACCAGCCTGGACAGTCACCCCCAGTACCTAACCCCGTATCTTACCATTCCCTGTATGGTGCAGGTGTAACCAGCTCGGACAGTCACCACCAGTACCTGACCCAGTATCAGCATTCCCTGTATGGTGCAGATGTCACCAGCCTGGACAGTCACCCCCAGTACCTAACCCCGTATCTTACCATTCCCTGTATGGTGCAGGTGTAACCAGCCCGGACAGTCACCACCAGTACCTGACCCAGTATCTCAGCATTCCCTGTATGGTGCAGATGTAACAAGCCCGGACAGTCGCCCCCAGTACCTGACCCAGTATCAGCATTCCCTGTATGGTGCAGGTGTAACCAGCCCGGACAGTCACCACCAGTACCTGACCCAGTATCAGCATTCCCTGTATGGTGCAGGTGTAACCAGCCCGGACAGTCACCACCAGTACCTGACCCAGTATCTCAGCATTCCCTGTATGGTGCAGGTGTAACCAACCCGGACAGTCACCACCAGTACCTGACCCAGTATCAGCATTCCCTGTATGGTGCAGGTGTAACCAGCTGGACAGTCACCACCAGTACCCGACCCAGTATCAGCATTCCCTGTATGGTGCAGGTGTAACCAGCCGGACAGTCACCACCAGTACCTGACCCAGTATCAGCATTCCCTGTATGGTGCAGGTGTAACCAGCCCGGAGAGTCACCTCCAGCAGCTGACCCAGTATCAGCATTCCCTGTATGGTGCAGGTGTAACCAGCCCGGACAGTCACCACCTGTACCTGACCCAGTATCAGCATTCCCTGTATGGTGCAGGTGTAACCAGCCCGGACGGTCACCACCAGCACCTGACCCAGTATCAGCATTCCCTGTATGGTGCAGGTGTCACCAGCCTGGACGGTCACCACCAGTACCTGACCCAGTATCAGCATTCCCTGTATGGTGCAGGTGTAACCAGATGGACAGTCACCACCAGTACCTGACCCAGTATCTCAGCATTCCCTGTATGGTGCAGATGTCACCAGCCCGGACAGTCACCACCAGTACCTGACCCAGTATCTCAGCATTCCCTGTATGGTGCAGGTGTAACCAGCCCGGACAGTCACCACCAGTACCTGACCCAGTATCAGCATTCCGTGTATGGTGCAGGTGTAACCAGCCCGGACAGTCACCCCCAGTACCTGACCCAGTATCAGCATTCCCTGTATGGTGCAGGTGTAACCAGCCCGGACAGTCACCACCAGCACCTGACCCAGTATCAGCATTCCCTGTATGGTGCAGGTGTAACCAGCCCGGACAGTCACCCCCAGTACCCGACCCAGTATCAGCATTCCCTGTATGGTGCAGGTGTAACCAGCCCGGCCAAGCACCACCAGTACCTGACCCAGTATCAGCATTCCCTGTATGGTGCAGGTGTAACCAGCCCGGACAGTCACCACCAGTACCTGACCCAGTATCAGCATTCCCTGTATGGTGCAGGTGTAACCAGCCCAGACAGTCACCCCCAGTACCCGACCCAGTATCAGCATTCCCTGTATGGTGCAGGTGTAACCAGCCCGGAGAGTCTCCACCAGTACCCGACCCAGTATCAGCATTCCCTGTATGGTGCAGATGTAACCAGCCCGGACAGTCACCCCCAGTACCCGACCCAGTATCAGCATTCCCTGTATGGTGCAGATGTAACCAGCCTGGACAGTCACCACCAGTACCTGACCCAGTATCAGCATTCCCTGTATGGTGCAGATGTCACCAGCCTGGACAGTCACCACCAGTACCTGACCCAGTATCAGCATTCCCTGTATGGTGCAGATGTAACCAGCCCGGACAGTCACCACCAGTACCTGACCCAGTATCAGCATTCCCTGTATAGTGCAGATGTCACCAGCCCGGACAGTCACCACCAGTACCTGACCCAGTATCAGCATTCCCTGTATGGTGCAGGTATTACCAGCCCGGACGGTCACCACCAGTACCTGACCCAGTATCTCAGCATTCCCTGTATGGTGCAGGTGTAACCAGCCCGGACAGTCACCCCCTTTACCTGACCCAGTATCAGCATTCCCTGTATGGTGCAGGTGTAACCAGCCCGGACAGTCACCACCAGTACCTGACCCAGTATCTCAGCATTCCCTGTATGGTGCAGGTGTCACCAGCCCGGACAGTCACCCCCTGTACCTGAACCAGTATTAGCGTTCCCTGTATGGTGCAGGTGTAACCAGCCCGGCAGTCACCACCAGTACCTGACCCAGTATCAGCATTCCCTGTATGGTGCAGGTATTACCAGCCCGGACGGTCACCATCCAGTACCTGACCCAGTATCTCAGCATTCCCTGTATGGTGCAGGTGTAACCAGCCCTGACAGTCACCTCCTTTACCTGACCCAGTATCAGCATTCCCTGTATGGTGCAGGTGTAACCAGCCCGGACAGTCACCACCAGTACCTGACCCAGTATCTCAGCATTCCCTGTATGGTGCAGGTGTCACCAGCCCGGACAGTCACCCCCTGTACCTGACCCAGTATCAGCATTCCCTGTATGGTGCAGATGTCACCAGCCTGGACAGTCACCCCCAGTACCTAACCCCGTATCTTAGCATTCCCTGTATGGTGCAGGTGTAACCAGCTCGGACAGTCACCACCAGTACCTGACCCAGTATCAGCATTCCCTGTATGGTGCAGATGTCACCAGCCCGGACAGTCACCCCCAGTACCTGACCCAGTATCTCAGCATTCCCTGTATGGTGCAGATGTAACAAGCCCGGACAGTCACCACCAGTACCTGACCCAGTATCTCAGCATTCCCTGTATGGTGCAGGTGTAACCAGCCCGGACAGTCACCCCCAGTACCTGACCCAGTATCAGCATTCCCTGTATGGTGCAGGTGTAACCAGCCCGGACAGTCACCACCAGTACCTGACCCAGTATCAGCATTCCCTGTATGGTGCAGATGTAACCAGCCCAGACAGTCACCACCAGCACCTGACCCAGTATCAGCATTCCCTGTATGGTGCAGGTGTAACCAGCCCGGACAGTCACCACCAGTACCTGACCCAGTATCTCAGCATTCCCTGTATGGTGCAGGTGTAACCAGCCCGGACAGTCACCACCAGTACCTGACCCAGTATCAGCATTCCCTGTATGGTGCAGGTGTAACCAGCTGGACAGTCACCACCAGTACCCGACCCAGTATCAGCATTCCCTGTATGGTGCAGGTGTAACCAGCCCGGACAGTCACCACCAGTACCTGACCCAGTATCAGCATTCCCTGTATGGTGCAGGTGTAACCAGCCCGGAGAGTCACCTCCAGCAGCCGACCCAGTATCAGCATTCCCTGTATGGTGCAGGTGTAACCAGCCGGACAGTCACCACCAGTACCTGACCCAGTATCAGCATTCCCTGTATGGTGCAGGTGTAACCAGCCCGGACAGTCACCACCAGTACCTGACCCAGTATCTCAGCATTCCCTGTATGGTGCAGGTGTAACCAGCCCGGACAGTCACCACCAGCACCTGACCCAGTATCAGCATTCCCTGTATGGTGCAGGTGTAACCAGCCCGGACAGTCACCCCCAGTACCCGACCCAGTATCAGCATTCCCTGTATGGTGCAGATGTAACCAGCCTGGACAGTCACCACCAGTACCTGACCCAGTATTAGCATTCCCTGTATGGTGCAGGTGTAACCAGCCCGGAGAGTCACCTCCAGCAGCTGACCCAGTATCAGCATTCCCTGTATGGTGCAGGAGTAACCAGCCCGGACAGTCACCACCAGTACCTGACCCAGTATCAGCATTCCCTGTGTGGTGCAGGTGTAACCAGCCCGGACAGTCACCATCAGTACCTGACCCAGTATCAGCATTCCCTGTATGGTGCAGGTGTAACCAGCCCAGACAGTCACCCCCAGTACCTGACCCAGTATCAGCATTCCCTGTATGGTGCAGGTGTAACCAGCCCGGACAGTCACCCCCAGTATCTGACCCAGTATCAGCATTCCCTGTATGGTGCAGGTGTAACCAGCCCGGACAGTCACCCCCAGTACCCGACCCAGTATCAGCATTCCCTGTATGGTGAAGATGTAACCAGCCCGGACAGTCACCACCAGTACCTGACCCAGTATCAGCATTCCCTGTATGGTGCAGGTGTAACCAGCCCGGAGAGTCACCTCCAGCAGCTGACCCAGTATCAGCATTCCCTGTATGGTGCAGGTGTAACCAGCCCGGACAGTCACCACCAGTACCTGACCCAGTATCAGCATTCCTTGTATGGTGCAGGTGTAACCAGCCCAGACGGTCACCACCATCAGCTGACCCAGTATCAGCATTCCCTGTATGGTGCAGGTGTCACCAGCCCGGACGGTCACCACCAGTACCTGACCCAGTATCAGCATTCCCTGTGTGGTGCAGGTGTAACCAGCTGGACAGTCACCACCAGTACCTGACCCAGTATCTCAGCATTCCCTGTATGGTGCAGATGTCACCAGCCCGGACAGTCACCACCAGTACCTGACCTAGTATCAGCATTCCCTGTATGGTGCAGGTGTAACCAGCCCGGACAGTCACCCCCAGTACCTGACCCAGTATCAGCATTCCCTGTATGGTGCAGATGTCACCAGCCCGGACAGTCACCACCAGTACCTGACCCAGTATCAGCATTCCCTGTATGGTGCAGATGTCACCAGCCCGGACAGTCACCACCAGTACCTGACCCAGTATCTCAGCATTCCCTGTATGGTGCAGGTGTAACCAGCCCGGACAGTCACCACCAGTACCTGACCCAGTATCAGCATTCCGTGTATGGTGCAGGTGTAACCAGCCCGGACAGTCACCCCCAGTACCTGACCCAGTTTCAGCATTCCCTGTATGGTGCAGATGTAACCAGCCCGGACAGTCACCACCAGCACCTGACCCAGTATCAGCATTCCCTGTATGGTGCAGGTGTAACCAGCCCGGACAGTCACCCCCAGTACCTGACCCAGTATTAGCATTCCCTGTATGGTGCAGGTGTAACCAGCCCGGACAGTCACCCCCAGTACCTGACCCAGTATCAGCATTCCCTGTATGGTGCAGGTGTAACCAGCCCGGACAGTCACCACCAGTACCTGACCCAGTATCTCAGCATTCCCTGTATGGTGCAGCTGTCACCAGCCCGGACAGTCACCCCCAGTACCTGACCCAGTATCAGCATTCCCTGTATGGTGCAGGTGTAACCAGCCCGGACAGTCACCACCAGTACCTGACCCAGTATCAGCATTCCCTGTATGGTGCAGGTGTAACCAGCCCAGGCAGTCACCCCCAGTACCCGACCCAGTATCAGCATTCCCTGTATGGTGCAGGTGTAACCAGCCCGGACAGTCTCCACCAGTACCCGACCCAGTATCAGCATTCCCTGTATGGTGCAGATGTAACCAGCCCGGACAGTCACCCCCAGTACCCGACCCAGTATCAGCATTCCATGTATGGTGCAGATGTAACCAGCCCGGACAGTCACCACCAGTACCTGACCCAGTATCAGCATTCCCTGTATGGTGCAGATGTCACCAGCCTGGACAGTCACCACCAGTACCTGACCCAGTATCAGCATTCCCTGTATGGTGCAGATGTAACCAGCCCGGACAGTCACCCCCAGTACCCGACCCAGTATCAGCATTCCATGTATGGTGCAGATGTAACCAGCCCGGACAGTCACCCCCAGAACCCGACCCAGTATCAGCATTCCATGTATGGTGCAGGTGTAACCAGCCCGGACAGTCACCACCAGTACCTGACCCAGTATCAGCATTCCCTGTATGGTGCAGATGTCACCAGCCTGGACAGTCACCACCAGTACCTGACCCAGTATCAGCATTCCCTGTATGGTGCAGATGTAACCAGCCCGGACAGTCACCACCAGTACCTGACCCAGTATCAGCATTCCCTGTATGGTGCAGGTGTAACCAGCCCGGACAGTCACCACCAGTACCTGACCCAGTATCAGCATTCCCTGTATGGTGCAGGTGTCACCAGCCCGGACAGTCACCCCCTGTACCTGAACCAGTATCAGCGTTCCCTGTATGGTGCAGGTGTAACCAGCCCGGACAGTCACCACCAGCACCTGACCCAGTATCTCAGCATTCCCTGTATGGTGCAGGTGTAACCAGCCCGGACAGTCACCCCCAGTACCTGACCCAGTATCAGCATTCCCTGTATGGTGCAGGTGTAACCAGCCCGGACAGTCACCACCAGTACCTGACCCAGTATCAGCATTCCCTGTATGGTGCAGGTGTCACCAGCCCGGACAGTCACCCCCTGTACCTGAACCAGTATCAGCATTCCCTGTATGGTGCAGATGTCACCAGCCGGACAGTCACCCCCAGTACCTGACCCAGTATCAGCATTCCCTGTATGGTGCAGGTGTAACCAGCCCGGACAGTCACCACCAGTACCTGACCCAGTATCAGCATTCCCTGTATGGTGCAGGTGTAACCAACCGGACAGTCACCACCAGTACCTGATGCAGTATCAGCATTCCCTGTATGGTACAGATGTCATCAGCCCGGACAGTCACCCCCAGTACCTGACCCAGTATCAGCATTCCCTGTATGGTGCAGGTGTAACCAGCCCGGACAGTCACCACCAGTACCTGACCCAGTATCTCAGCATTCCCTGTATGGTGCAGGTGTAACCAGCCCAGACAGTCACCACCAGTACCTGACCCAGTATCAGCATTCCCTGTATGGAGCAGATGTCACCAGGCGGACAGTCACCACCAGTACCTGACCCAGTATCAGCATTCCCTGTATGGTGCAGATGTAACCAGCCCGGACAGTCACCCCCAGTACCTGACCCAGTATCAGCATTCCCTGTATAGTGCAGGTGTCACCAGCCCGGACAGTCACCCCCAGTACCTGACCCAGTACCAGCATTCCCTGTATGGTGCAGGTGTAACCAGCCAGACAGTCACCACCAGTACCTGACCCAGTATCAGCATTCCCTGTATGGTGCAGATGTCACCAGCCCGGACAGTCACCACCAGTACCTGACCCAGTATCTCAGCATTCCCTGTATGGTGCAGGTGTCACCAGCCCGGACAGTCACCACCAGTACCTGACCCAGTATCAGCATTCCCTGTATGGTGCAGGTGTAACCAGCCCGGACAGTCACCCCCAGTACCTGACCCAGTATCAGCATTCCCTGTATGGTGCAGATGTCACCAGCCTGGACAGTCACCACCAGTACCTGACCCAGTATCAGCATTCCCTGTATAGTGCAGGTGTAACCAGCCCGGACAGTCACCCCCAGTACCTGACCAAGTATCAGCATTCCCTGTATGGTGCAGGTGTAACCAGCCCGGACAGTCACCACCAGTACCTGACCCAGTATCTCAGCATTCCCTGTATGGTGCAGGTGTAACCAGCCCGGACAGTCACCACCAGTACCTGACCCAGTATCAGCATTACCTGTATAGTGCAGGTGTAACCAGCCCGGACAGTCACCCCCAGTACCTGACCAAGTATCTCAGCATTCCCTGTATGGTGCAGGTGTAACCAGCCCGGACAGTCACCACCAGTACCTGACCCAGTATCTCAGCATTCCCTGTACGGAGGCAGCACATACAGTGTCTTACAGTATGGTTCAGATATATCATACAAATACGAATTATGCTCTGGTTCTGGGACTTGGAAAGTGTAGCCATGTTATGTTTTGGACAGCCAGGATATCTTTATGAGGCCCCTTGGGACCTGCTGGGCCCTAGACAGGTGCCTAGGTTGCCTTGTGGAAAATATGCCTCTACCTGCAATGGTCTAACCGGGGTGACGTTTATGGTGAGAGAGACAACAGCAGACCCTGTCTATCCTCTTCTATAATTTCCATAACTGTGATCTCCAGCCAGGCCCTCACCCTCCTGTTCACTGTTATCACAACACACAGATGGTCAGGAGAAGCAGGACGCGTAACGCGTGAGTCTTCTTCACTATCAGTGTTTGCTCTAGATGTTATGTCATGTTTATGTCATATCCTGCAGCGAAGGTATTCCTCCATTGTATACCGTATTCCATTATCTGAAATGATCACCATATCTTCGCCTAGATTTAAGAATTAACCTAACGTTGCCATTTTGTGTTCCTTTTTTGTAAATAACCAGATGTTTATTTATACCATCAAACACAGCGATGGCAGATGGTGATTAACCGGATAGGTCCCAATCCATTGTCAATCACTACAAAGCATCAGGGTGTCCTGTAAATCTCATGTATTCCCAGCAGGTAGCGTACTCCTAGAGCTGGATGTCTGTTCTGTGCAGAGTCAGTGCTGCCATCTGCTGGAAGAACTTCTCCTTGTGCAGTGTCAGTGCTGCCATCTGCTGGAAGAACTTCTCCTTGTGCAAAGTCAGTGCTGCCATCTGCTGGAAGAACTTCTCCTTGTGCAGAGTCAGTGCTGCCATCTGCTGGAAGAACTTCTCCTTGTGCAGAGTCAGTGCTGCCATCTGCTGGAAGAACTTCTCCTTGTGCAGTGTCAGTGCTGCCATCTGCTGGAAGAACTTCTCCTTGTGCAGTGTCAGTGCAGCCATCTGCTGGAAGAACTTCTCCTTGTGCAGTGTCAGTGCTGCCATCTGCTGGAAGAACTTCTCCTTGTGCAGAGTCAGTGCTGCCATCTGCTGGAAGAACTTCTCCTTGTGCAGAGTCAGTGCTGCCATCTGCTGGAAGAACTTCTCCTTGTGCAGAGTCAGTGCTGCCATCTGCTGGAAGAACTTCTCCTTGTGCAGTGTCAGTGCTGCCATCTGCTGGAAGAACTTCTCCTTGTGCAGTGTCAGTGCAGCCATCTGCTGGAAGAACTTCTCCTTGTGCAGTGTCAGTGCTGCCATCTGCTGGAAGAACTTCTCCTTGTGCAGTGTCAGTGCTGCCATCTGCTGGAAGAACTTCTCCTTGTGCTGAGTCAGTGCTGCCATCTGCTGGAAGAACTTCTCCTTGTGCAGTGTCAGTGCTGCCATCTGCTGGAAGAACTTCTCCTTGTGCAGTGTCAGTGCAGCCATCTGCTGGAAGAACTTCTCCTTGTGCAGTGTCAGTGCTGCCATCTGCTGGAAGAACTTCTCCTTGTGCTGAGTCAGTGCTGCCATCTGCTGGAAGAACTTCTCCTTTCCAGGGAATTACGAGAAACTCACGTCAACCCGTTCATTTGTCATTGTCATGTTGACCTTTTGTAGGTGTCAACATATTGACAGTCTATCTAGCCACTGTACTTTAAACAGCTTCCCGTTGCGGGTTGGGATAGTTGGGTCGACCACAACTAGGTCGACAAGCATTGGGCCGACACCACTAAGTCGACATGCAGCAAGGTCGACATGGGTCAAGGTCAACATGGATCTAGGTCGACAGTCAAAAGATCGACATGGAGTTTTTGACCCGAATGTCGACACAGTTGACATGGACACAGTTTGAAGTGCACCGCGTCCCCTCAAATCGCTTGCTACACTATAATATTCTCCCCTCACGCCCTAGTGGATGGTAGGGCAGGAAATACCGCCTGTCCTAGTGGCCTCAGGTGCGCACAGGTAGAGGGGTGTGTCCTAGTGGCCTCAGGTGCGCACAGGTAGAGGGGTGTGTCCTAGTGGCCTCAGGTGTGCACAGGTAGAGGGGTGTGTCCTAGTGGCCTCAGGTGCGCACAGGTAGAGGGGTGTGTCCTAGTGGCCTCAGGTGCGCACAGGTAGAGGGGTGTGTCCTAGTGGCCTGAGGTGCGCACAGGTAGAGGGGTGTGTCCTAGTGGTCTGAGGTGCGCACAGGTAGAGGGGTGTGTCCTAGTGGCCTCAGGTGCGCACAGGTGGAGGGGTGTGTCCTAGTGGCCTGAGGTGCGCACAGGTAGAGGGTAGTGTCCTAGTGGCCTCAGGTGCGCACAGGTAGAGGGGTGTGTCCTAGTGGCCTCCGGTGCGCACAGGTAGAGGGGTGTGTCCTAGTGGCCTGAGGTGCGCACAGGTAGAGGGGTGTGTCCTAGTGGCCTGAGGTGCGCACAGGTAGAGGGGTGTGTCCTAGTGACCTCAGGTGCTCACAGGTAGAGGGGTGTGTCCTAGTGGCCTGAGGTGCGCACAGGTAGAAGGGTTTGTCCTAGTGGCCTCAGATGCACACATGTAGAGGGATGTGTCCTAGTGGCCTGAGGTGCACACAGGTAGAAGGGTGTGTCCTAGTGGCCTCAGGTGTGCACAGGTAGAAGGGTGTGTCCTAGTGGCTTCAGGTGCGCACAGGTAGAAGGGTGTTTACTAGTGGCCTGAGGTGCACAGATAGAGGGGTGTGTACTAGTGGCCTGAGGTGCACACAGGTAGAGGGGTGGGTCCTAGTGGCCTGAGGTGCACACAGGTAGAGGGGTGTGTCCTAGTGGCCTGAGGTGCACAAAGGTAGCGGGTGTGTACTAGTGGCCTGAGGTGCACAGGTAGGGGTGTGTCCTAGTGGCCTGAGGTGCACAAAGGTAGCGGGTGTGTACTAGTGGCTTGAGGTGCACACAGGTAGAGGGGTGTGTCCTAGTGGCCTGAGGTGCACACAGGTAGAGGGGTGTGTCCTAGTGGCCTGAGGTGCACAGGTAGAGGGGTGTGTCCTAGTGGCCTTAGGTGCACAGGTAGAGGGGTGTGTCCTAGTGGCCTGAGGTGCACACAGGTAGAGGGGTGTGTCCTAGCGGCTTGAGGTGCACACAGGTAGAGGGGTGGGTCCTAGTGGCCTGAGGTGCACAAAGGTAGCAGGTGTGTACTACTGGCCTGAGGTGCACACAGGTAGAGGGGTGTGTCCTAGTGGCCTGAGGTGCACACAGGTAGCGGGGTGTTTACTAGTGGCCTCAGGTGCACACAGGTAGAGGGGTGTGTCCTAGTGGCCTCAGGTGCACACAGGTAGAGGGGTGTTTACTAGTGGCCTCAGGTGCACACAGGTAGCGGGGTGTGTACTAGTGGCCTGAAGTGCACACAGGTTAGGGGTGTGTCCTAGTGGCCTGAGGTGCACACAGGTAGAGGGGTGTGTCCATGGGGCCTGAGGTGCACACAGATAGAGGGGTGTGTCCTAGTGGCCTGAGGTGCACACAGGTAGAGGGGTGTGTCCTAGTGGCCTGAGGTGCCCACAGGTAGAAGGGTGTGTCCTAGTGGCCTCAGGTGCGCACAGGTAGAAGGGTGTGTCCTAGTGGCTTTAGGTGCGCACAGGTATAGGGGTGTTTACTAGTGGCCTGAGGTGCACAGATAGAGGGGTGTGTACTAGTGGCCTGAGGTGCACACAGGTAGAGGGGTGGGTCCTAGTGGCCTGAGGTGCACAAAGGTAGTGGGTGTGTACTAGTGGCCTGAGGTGCACAGGTAGGGGTGTGTCCTAGTGGCCTGAGGTGCACAAAGGTAGCGGGTGTGTACTAGTGGCCTGAGGTGCACACAGGTAGAGGGGTGTGTCCTAGTGGCCTCAGGTGCACACAGGTAGAGGGGTGTGTCCTAGTGGCCTGAGGTGCGCACAGGTAGAGGGGTGTGTCCTAGTGGCCTGAGGTGCACAGGTAGAGGGGTGTGTCCTAGTGGCCTGAGGTGCACACAGGTAGAAGGGTGTGTCCTAGCGGCCTGAGGTGCACACAGGTAGAGGGGTGGGTCCTAGCGGCCTGAGGTGCACAACGGTAGCGGGTGTGTACTACTGGCCTGAGGTGCACAGAGGTAGAGGGGTGTGTCCTAGTGGCCTGAGGTGCACACAGGTAGCGGGGTGTTTACTAGTGGCCTCAGGTGCACACAGGTAGAGGGGTGTGTCCTAGTGGCCTGAGGTGCACACAGGTAGAGGGGTGTGTCCTAGTGGCCTCAGGTGCACACAGGTAGCGGGGTGTGTACTAGTGGCCTCAGGTGCACAAAGGTAGCGGGGTGTGTACTAGTGGCCTGAAGTGCACACAGGTTAGGGGTGTGTCCTAGTGGCCTGAGGTGCACACAGGTAGAGGGGTGTGTCCTAGTGGCCTGAGGTGCACAGAGGTAGAGGGGTGTGTCCTAGTGGCCTGAGGTGCACACAGGTAGAGGGGTGTGTCCTAGTGGCCTGAGGTGCACACAGGTAGAGGGGTGTGTCCTAGTGGCCTGAGGTGCACACAGGTAGAGGGGTGTGTCCTAGTGGCCTGAGGTGCACACAGGTAGAGGGGTGTGTCCTAGTGGCCTGAGGTGCACACAGGTAGAGGGGTGTGTCCTAGTGGATCTCCCCCTGTGTGCACAGCTGCGAGGGGCTGCTGGGCTCTAAACACTCGCAACCCAGCGACCAGACCTGAATCGGGCCCCCAGTGCAGTGTTATAATTATTGCGTATGGAGGTACCTGGTGGAACCTCCTGTAGAGACGTTACTGTCCCGCACCATAGGGACCATCTAACAGGAACAACGCTCCCTACGCAGAGGCCCAATCACAGCAGCATGGGGTCACACACGCATTCACTACATATAGCTGGTTACTACACGCGCTTAGTAAATATCCATCTGCTCACAGCCCCCATACAGGCCAATGTATCTGCTCACAGCCCCCCACACAGGCCAATGTATATGCTCACAGCCCCCCCCCACACACACACAGGCCAATGTATCTGCTCACAGCCCCCCATACAGGCAAATGTATCTGCTCACAGCCCCCCATACAGGCCAATGTATCTGCTCACAGCCCCCCATACAGGACAATGTATCTGCTCACAGCCCCCATACAGGCAAATGTATCTGCTCACAGCCCCCATACAGGCCAATGTATCTGCTCACCCCCCCCCCCATACAGGCCAATGTATCTGCTCACAGCCCCCCATACAGGCCAATGTATCTGCTCACAGCACCCCATACAGGCCAATGTATCTGCTCACAGCCCCCCATACAGGCCAATGTATCTGCTCACAGCCCCCATACAGGCCAATGTATCTGCTCACAGCCCCCCATACAGGCCAATGTATCTGCTCACAGCCCCCATACAGGCCAATGTATCTGCTCACAGCCCCCCATACAGGCCAATGTATCTGCTCACAGCCCCCATACAGGCCAATGTATCTGCTCACAGCCCCCCATACAGGCCAATGTATCTGCTCACAGCCCCCCATACAGGCCAATGTATCTGCTCACAGCCCCCCATACAGGCCAATGTCACTGACGTCGTGTTTAATGAAAAAGTCTATGTAAATATTACAGCAGTCGCTGGCGTCACCGGCCGCATTTACAAAGCACAGAATGAAACATTAACATATCGGTCACACAGTATATAGGACAAGGTAAATCAATTCCCTCAGGGGAGATGTATCGAGCGTTGGAGAGAGATAAAGTGCAGAACTTGCCCAAAGCGACCAATCAGCTTCTGTCTGTCGTTTTATACAAATGACAGATATTCTACTTTATCACTCCCCAGACTTGAAACATCTCCCCCACATTGAGAGCATTGTCCTGCGGGGCTGGTTATCCTGGTAATATATAATAGTAGTATTACATGAGAAATCATATCTGTACAATACCAACAACAACGATAATGTCGCATTCAGCGGATGGGGGGCGCTGGGCGGAGAACACTGTATATAGGAGATATAGACCCATCTGAGGAATCCGTGGCACGAGGAATGCTGACCCATTGTCACTTGTTCTCATCCTTCCTGGCCCCTCTGTCCTGACAGCCAATCAGCATGAAGCTGTTATATTGTCACATGACCACAGTAATAATTTGGTACAAATAGTTTAATACTTTGAGCCTATTACTTTTCAGTCCCCCTTTTTTTTTTTTTAATAAATAAAAAAAACTGCATTAAAATTGCTAGAAAGTTCAGCCCCAGCTCAGTAACTCTGTGGTATATGGAGTGACTCGGGTCCAGCAGCCAGAATGTAATCAGATCCCGTTATATCACTCGTGGCTCATTATTCTATTACTAGGACAGCGGCACAAAGTTTCTCCTGGGTATTCGGCAATTTTGGATAATGTTTGTAGATTTAGATTGTCAGCTCTGAGAGCTGGAAGGAGAAATTCATTTTGGAAACATTTAAATAAACAAAAACTCCACATATAATAAATGTCCCCTCGCGTATAAAGCTTAGTTACGGCTGCACCAATCACTGGCTTAGGGTGTGACGGGCAGGCACTCACCAATCACTGGCTTAGGGTGTGACGGGCAGGCACTCACCAATCACTGGCTTAGGGTGTGACGGGCAGGCATTCACCAATCACTGGCTTAGGGTGTGACGGGCAGGCATTCACCAATCACTGGTTTAGGGTGTGACGGGCAGGCACTCACCAATTACTGGCTTAGGGTGTGACGGGCAGGCATTCACCAATCACTGGTTTAGGGTGTGACGGGCAGGCACTCACCAATCACTGGCTTAGGGTGTGACGGGCAGGCATTCACCAATCACTGGCTTAGGGTGTGACGGGCAGGCATTCACCAATCACTGGTTTAGGGTGTGACGGGCAGGCACTCACCAATCACTGGCTTAGGGTGTGACGGGCAGGCATTCACCAATCACTGGCTTAGGGTGTGACGGGCAGGCATTGTGACACCACAGATAACTTACATTATTCCCCTAACTGTCACCTCTTTGTCTCATTCATACAGTTTCTGGCCTCGAACACGCCCTTTATGATGTCATACCCTTCCCAGAAGATAAGGCGGTTATGGGAAAGAGAAGGTAAACAATGGCATCTCTACTAAAAGGTGATCTCATATAAAGAGAATATCTGTATACATTCATTTCTATATATTTATACACATAAAACAGTAAAATAGAAACACATAGGGTTAGAGTCCCTTTATGAAAGGTGCGTTAAATGTATAATATCCGTTATGTCACGGTCTTTATACTAATGCTCGATGAACCCCGGGTTTGCAGAATAACAGCGCTGTACTCCTAGCAGAGATACTGTACAATAAAGTATGATATCAGCCATATATATATACTGTATATATATATATATATATATGTATATATATATATATATATATATATATATATATATATATATATATATGGCTGAGTATGGTATGGTGTCATGTCTTATATGGTTATTGGATGGACCCTAACCCCCCCAGCAATACTTTATATGATCTGTATGTAGAGCAGAGCCCCCCGCCCTCTGTAATACTGCCTCAGTGCCCTGTGCATGTGGAAACAGGAAACTGAAACAATGTAACAAGGAGATTTCTCGGATTCTGAGCCATTCATGGCCAATATAGTTGATTCTATTCTATAATATGGGACATCGGAATTTGGGGAGAATAAGGCAAAATAAATCCAGGGGGTGGGGGCAAGGGAAAGTGCCACCTGTTGGCTGTTGCTGGCAGGGTAACCGAGCCTTATATACCACCATAGAAGAGACACTGAATACACACTAAAGCAGAGGGAGATGTGACCTTCTTTAAGAAAAACGCATTTATAAAAAGTTTCTGGACTGCGGCGACTTAGGAAACGGAGACGTTCTGTAGTCAGTGCGGCCTGTGTGCAGGGCTGGGACATATGCAGCACCTATACCCCAGGGGTCCTCCTGCAGATATTGTACGCAGCCTGCCGACAGCGCCGGAACAGCGGAGACCTGTAAACATTCTGTTATATATGGAATATAGTACAGTTACACCAGGGAACCCGCCTGGCTCTGTGCCGGAACCATCACTGGCACCGCCCCCATCCGCACCAGATTGGAGGGGGTGACGCCAGATGTAATGTTCACTTCTTTCCTGGGAGCTTTTGGCTCAACGCCGTTGGTCTTTGGGAGCGGGCTCCTGCCCGTGGGCACAGCTGTGCTGTAATAGTTGCCGTTGGCTGGTGCCATGTAGCTGGGTAATGACTGGCTGGACAAGCTGGGGGTGGGTGTGGTGATGCGGCCTCTGTCGCCCACGTAGGGTGGGGCATTGTAGCCGGTCGCCGTGTTTATGGAGGTGGTGTCGGAGGGAGATTTGGGCGGATAGGACTTGTGGTCCCGGGTGCTGTTCACGGAGGACAACGTTCCGTTCTTGAAGATCAGATCTGAGTCGTTGGCTTTGGTCCAGGTCAGAGATTTTGGCGCTGGGGCATCCTCCCTGGGTAGAGAACATGGTTAGCTATCTGCTCCGCTTACCCATAGTAATACCCAAATCTGGAATGTCTTACTTGATGTCATTCTCCATGTCATCCTGCGACTCCTTCTGCTCGCGGCGGTACAGGTAGATCAGCACCGCGATCAGCAGCACCAGGCAGCACAGCCCCGTGATTGATCCCACCACCGCCCCTACGATGACGGCTGTCCGGGAGGCTGGAACAGACGGGGAGATTACATCACTAATGGATATAACACAGTGAGACGCCAACACTCTGCCGCCTACTAACGCAGTGGCGCGGGTACTAACATGATGTCACTTCCATGGTGATGTTACACTCCGCCACGCCGGCTATGTTCCTGGAGGTGCACACGTATGTGCCAGAGTTGTCAGCCGTCAGGTTTGTGAGGGTCAATGTTCCCTTCACAGCATCTAAAGGAAAGAACAGGAAAGAAAAGGCCTGATATCAATGTGTTACTGTTATCTGTCCATGATGAGGACCAGGAAGCCACAGACTGAGAGTTATATAGTGGGAGGAGCAGGGCCCCCAGCAGCACAGAGTATATCAGGAGATGAGTGATGTGTTAGTGAGGACAGGGCTGGGGCAGTGACATGATGTGAGGAGGGGAATGGGGGCAGCAGGAAGCCACAGACTCAGCGTTATATAGTGGGAGGAGCAGGGTCCCCAGCAGCACAGAGTATATCAGGAGATAAGGGATGTGTCAGTGAGGACAGGGCTGGGGCAGTGACATGATGTGAGGAGGGGAATGGGGGCAGCAGGAAGCCACAGACTCAGCGTTATATAGTGGGAGGAGCAGGGTCCCCAGCAGCACAGAGTATATCAGGAGATGAGGGATGTGTCAGTGAGGACAGGGCTGCATGTGACCGGGGCAGTGACATGATGTGAGGAGGGGAATGGGGGCAGCAGGAAGCCACAGACTGAGAGTTATATAGTGGGAGGAGCAGGGTCCCCAGCAGCACAGAGTATATCAGGAGATGGGGGATGTGTCAGTGAGGACAGGGCTGCATGTGACAGGGGCAGTGACATGATGTGAGGAGGGGAATGGGGGCAGCAGGAAGCCACAGACTGAGAGTTATATAGTGGGAGGAGCAGGGTCCCCAGCAGCACAGAGTATATCAGGAGATGAGGGATGTGTCAGTGAGGACAGGGCTGCATGTGACCGGGGCAGTGACATGATGTGAGGAGGGGAATGGGGGCAGCAGGAAGCCACAGACTGAGAGTTATATAGTGGGAGGAGCAGGGTCCCCAGCAGCACAGAGTATATCAGGAGATGGGGGATGTGTCAGTGAGGACAGGGCTGCATGTGACAGGGGCAGTGACCTGATGTGAGGAGGGGAATGGAGGCAGCAGGAAGTCACAGACTGAGAGTTATATAGTGAGAGGAGCAGGGTCCCCAGCAGCACAGAGTATATCAGGAGATGAGGGATGTGTCAGTGAGGACAGGGCTGCATGTGACAGGGGCAGTGACATGATGTGAGGAGGGGAATGGGGGCAGCAGGAAGTCACAGACTGAGAGTTATATAATGGGAGGAGCTGGGTCCCCAGCAGCACAGAGTATATCAGGAGATGAGTGATGTGTTAGTGAGGACAGGGCTGGGGCAGTGACATGATGTGAGGAGGGGAATGGGGGCAGCAGGAAGCCACAGACTCAGCGTTATATAGTGGGAGGAGCAGGGTCCCCAGCAGCACAGAGTATATCAGGAGATAAGGGATGTGTCAGTGAGGACAGGGCTGGGGCAGTGACATGATGTGAGGAGGGGAATGGGGGCAGCAGGAAGCCACAGACTCAGCGTTATATAGTGGGAGGAGCAGGGTCCCCAGCAGCACAGAGTATATCAGGAGATGAGGGATGTGTCAGTGAGGACAGGGCTGCATGTGACAGGGGCAGTGACATGATGTGAGGAGGGGAATGGGGGCAGCAGGAAGCCACAGACTGAGAGTTATATAGTGGGAGGAGCAGGGTCCCCAGCAGCACAGAGTATATCAGGAGATGAGGGATGTGTCAGTGAGGACAGGGCTGCATGTGACCGGGGCAGTGACATGATGTGAGGAGGGGAATGGGGGCAGCAGGAAGCCACAGACTGAGAGTTATATAGTGGGAGGAGCAGGGTCCCCAGCAGCACAGAGTATATCAGGAGATGGGGGATGTGTCAGTGAGGACAGGGCTGCATGTGACAGGGGCAGTGACCTGATGTGAGGAGGGGAATGGAGGCAGCAGGAAGTCACAGACTGAGAGTTATATAGTGAGAGGAGCAGGGTCCCCAGCAGCACAGAGTATATCAGGAGATGAGGGATGTGTCAGTGAGGACAGGGCTGCATGTGACAGGGGCAGTGACATGATGTGAGGAGGGGAATGGGGGCAGCAGGAAGTCACAGACTGAGAGTTATATAATGGGAGGAGCTGGGTCCCCAGCAGCACAGAGTATATCAGGAGATGAGTGATGTGTCAGTGAGCACAGTGCTGCATTTGACAGGGGTAGTGACAAGATATGAGGAGGGGAATGGAGGCAGCAGGAAGCCACAGACTGAGAGTTATATAGTGGGAGGAGCAGGGTCCCCAGCAGCACAGAGTATTTCAGGAGATGAGTGATGCGTCAGTGAGGACAGGGCTGCATGTGACAGGGGCAGTGACATGATGTGAGGAGGAGAATAGAGGCAGCAGGAAGCCACAGACTGAGAGTTATATAGTGGGAGGAGCAGGGTCTCCAGCAGCACAGAGTATATCAGGAGGAGTGATGTGTCAGTGAGGATAGGGCTGCATGTGACAGGGGCAGTGACATGATGTGAGGAGGGGAATGGGGGCAGCAGGAAGCCACAGACTGAGAGTTATATAGTGGGAGGAGCAGGGTCCCCAGCAGCACAGAGTATATCAGGAGGTGAGTGATGTGTCAGTGAGGACAGGGCTGCATGTGACAGGGGCAGTGACATGATGTGAGGAGGGGAATGGGGGCAGCAGGAAGTCACAGACTGAGAGTTATATAGTGAGAGGAGCAGGGTCCCCAGCAGCACAGAGTATATCAGGAGATGAGGGATGTGTCAGTGAGCACTGTGCTGCATGTTACAGGGGCAGTGACAAGATATGAGGAGGGGAATGGAGGCAGCAGGAAGCCACAGACTGACAGTTATATAGTGGGAGGAGCAGGATCCCCAGCAGCACAGAGTATATCAGGAGATGATTGATGTGTCAGTGAGGACAGGGCTGCATGTGACAGGGGCAGTGACATGATGTGAGGAGGGGAATGGAGGCAGCAGGAAGCCACAGACTGAGAGTTATATAGTGGGAGGAGCAGGGTCCCCAGCAGCACAGAGTATTTCAGGAGATGAGTGATGTGTCAGTGAGGACAGGGCTACATGTGACAGGAGCAGTGACATGATGTGAGGAGGGGAATGGGGGCAGGAGGAAGCAACAGACTGAGAGTTATATAGTGGGAGGAGCAGGGTCCCCAGCAGCACAGAGTATATCAGGAGATGAGGGATGTGTCAGTGAGCACTGTGCTGCATGTTACAGGGGCAGTGACAAGATATGAGGAGGGGAATGGAGGCAGCAGGAAGCCACAGACTGACAGTTATATAGTGGGAGGAGCAGGATCCCCAGCAGCACAGAGTATATCAGGAGATGATTGATGTGTCAGTGAGGACAGGGCTGCATGTGACAGGGGCAGTGACATGATGTGAGGAGGGGAATGGAGGCAGCAGGAAGCCACAGACTGAGAGTTATATAGTGGGAGGAGCAGGGTCTCCAGCAGCACAGGGTATATCAGGAGGAGTGATGTGTCAGTGAGGAGACAGGGACAGTGCCATGATGTGAGGAGGGGAATGGAGGCAGATTATACATCAATTTTGGTTCCTCTATGTGTCTAACATTTATTTTTCATATACCGTACCTTGAAATATTCATCTACCAGAGCAATAATATTGACTTACTGCAGTGATAAATTACTTTATATTTCAGCATCGTATGGTCTGTGTTGTCACTTCTTCTATATGTCTGGGAATCATTTCTGTCTCTTGAATAACAAATAATGGTTTTGTATAACAATGAGAAAATTGTATATAACAGTGAGTATGTCTCAGGATGCACATTTCCCTATATATCGCTAAGAAATATACCTCTGTGGATCTGATAACATTGCTGATATCTTGCAGAATGGAATTTGAAACATAGAAACATAGAATGTGACGGCAGATAAGAACCACTTGGCCCATCTAGTCTGCCCCTTTTTTAAACATGTTACCTCAAACCATATTTGATCCTTATTTCTTTGTAAGAATATCAATATGCTTATCCCAAGCATGTTTAAATTGTACTACTGTATTTGCCTCTACCACCTCTGTTGGGAGGCTATTCCACTTATCTACTACTCTTTCTGTGCAGTAATTGTTCCTCACATTTCCCCTGAATCTTCCTCCCTCTAGTGTCAGTGCATGTCCCCGTGTTCTGCTGCTCCTCTTCCTGTGACTAATGTCTCCCACCTGTACCTTCCTCCCTCTAGTGTCAGTGCATGTCCTCGTGTTCTGCTGCTCCTCTTCCTGTGAAGAATGTCTCCCACCTGTACCTTGTTAAAGCCCTTGATATATTTGAAAGTCTCTGCTCTAAAGTATACATATTAAGATCTTTTAGTCTTTCCTGGTACGTTTTGTGATGTAGGCCATGCACCATTTTAGTTGCTCTTCTTTGTACAGTCTCTAATGTATTTATATCCTTCTGGAGATATGGCCTCCAGAACTGAACACAATACTCTAGATGAGGTCGTACCAATGACCTATACAGTGGCATTATTACTTCTTTCTTTCTACTGCTGATACCTCTCCCTATGCAACCAAGCATCTGACTTGCCTTCTTCATTGCTTTGTTACATTGCCTACTTGCCTTTAAGTCCCCTGAAATAGTGACACCTAGATCCCTCTCTTCCTTAGTAGTTTCCATTATAGTGCCATTTATACTATATTTAGTCTTTGGATTTTTGCAACCCAAGTGCATGATTTTGCATTTTTTGGCATTAAACTGTAGTTGCCATGCTCTTGACCATTCCTCTAATCTACCTAGATCCTCAATCATTTGTTTTACCCCTCCTGGTGTGTCTACCCTGTTGCATACCTTTGTGTCATCTGCAAAAAGGCACATTTTACCCTCAATTCCATTTGCAATATCACCAATAAAGATATTAAAAAGCACTGGTCCAAGTACAGATCCCTGGGGTACTCCACTTGTAACCTTTCCCTCCTTTGACTGTACTCCGTTTACTACAACTCTCTGTTTTCTGTCCTGCAACCACGCTCTTATCCATTCAACTATCTTAGAATCCAATCCCAAGCTTTCAAGTTTATTTAACAGTCTGCGATGTGGGACAGTGTCAAAGGGTGCCGGACGGGCTCGGGATCCTGACAGGCATTCACCCGACGTCGGGATCCCGACTGTGAAAACACAGACAGCCGGGTTCCCGCCGGCTGTTTTCCCTCGTGGGGGTCCTCCCTGTAAGGCTCACTGGTCAATAGTTGCTTACCTCTTAATCGCATAGTGTATGGGGGCCTGTAGAGTTTGCAGCACTGGGCTGATTTGCACTGTGTCAGGTACTGTAATCATGTAGACTGTGTTATTCAACCTGGGAAACTACTTGAAAGATTCTGTTAAGAACTTTGGAAAGATCCCGTCTGGCGTCCTCTAGGAAAATCTTGTTGATTTACAGCTCCAAGAAGGTCCTATCCTGGGAAGTCAGGGAAGATTCCAAACTAATCGTGGAAGAAAGATTCAAGTTTGTTTCTGTCCTTGTAATGAGAGATTCTACTAGGCGATCTTTGGGAAGGTCTGTTCCTGTCTAATCTGCTGGAGGATTCTGTCGTATTAGTGACGTAGAATCCAGTGGATTCTGGTCTAGAAGATCCCTTGTATTCTCTGGTAGAAAGACTCATATCTGCTGCTTCTGTGGTGAAAGATTCCATTTGTAAGGATTCTGGAAAGACCTTGTCCATTGGAGGATCCTGCCGTTACTAACTCCAGAAAGGTCAGATGGATTCCTGTTCAAGGAGATTCTCAGAACACCCGGTGGAAAGAGTCATCATAGTTCCAGTTTGTGTTTTGTCCAGACCACTCGTGTCCGTGTCATCCGTGCCCGTCCTGGGATTCCTTTTGCCAGTCAAGCGAAGTTCTGGTTCATATATCATCTATTCCAGTTGTCTTGCCGTGTCCTGTTATAGGTGTACCGACCGTGATTCCGTGACTGTGCTTAGCCCTTCTGGCAGATACCCTAATTACCACCTTGAGGGTAATCCTAGTGACTAGTTTATAGTTGCACTTTCAGCAGCTGTATTGTGGTATTCTTCTGCCATGTAACACCACCTAGCGGTTCTCTGTCTGTTATATAAGTATCTACTCACCGGAGGATTTAAGACCTGGTGGTGGCCTAAGTACCGGTGTGCCTGCTTGCACTAAGGGAACAACGGGTCAATGTTATAGGCAGAAGACCCTCCCCTGAGGGGCTCTACTTATTTATCCTGCAGTACTTTTAGGAGCTATTGATCATGGCTCTGTTCTGTTATGTCCGATCTGGGTTCTGTTTCAGTCTGTTTTTGGTATTTGACTCTCTGGTGACCTCCAGTGGGGAGTCTGTGCCATAACAGCTCAGTCTTCTGTGAGCTGATTTATGCACAAGCCTGACCTTGTTATCCCAGCTTGGGAGTTGGGCTGGATCTGTCACAGGTGTTTTCATCACCTGAGCCCTTCTAAAGGCATTCTCCCCAGAACTGCCCTGCCGGTGATAGTTTCCTGTTTCTGTTGCAGGGAGCTGCAGTCCTTTGCTTCCTGCTGGTCATCATTCAGTTCAATGCTTCTTGGAGTGTGTCCTGGTCTTGTCCAGTCCTGCCAGTCATTCACAGCCTGCACTCTTCCATCTGGTGCAGCTGGGTGTCATGGTCCTGTCGCTGTGTGTCCAGTTCAGGCCATGTAAGTGCTCCAGTGGAGCCTGGTTCTGTTCTGTATTATCCATATAGTTCTGGCAGGCTGCCATATTCCTTTTGTTATTCACTTGTGGGCAAGCTGCCCGGTTTCCTTTGTTACTTTATATTTCCCTTGGTCCAGCTCTTCCAGGTGTGGAGAGGCCCACGGTAGTGGGTATACGCTTGTTTTGGGTACCGAGTGTTTGTGTACTCATTACTTACTTTGGCATCTTTTAGGTTGGAGGCACCCCGGTTCTGTTGTGTCCGGTGTCTGCGACTGGGCCGCACTCCCTGTCCTTGGCCTAGTGCCGCTAGGCAGGGTGTTACTTCCAGATAGTGCAAGTTAGCTAGACCTCCTCTTGGCACTACCTCTGGCGGTCGCCGTAGCCTTGTCACCACGTAAAACCTGGTTGCATCAGGGTTGGAGTGGGTCTAACTTGCTCCTTCGAAAGCAGCGACTACAGGAGAAGCCTAGTTACCCGCAGACTATGGTCACCTGTCCGAGGAGGTCGGACAGGTGTCCGAGGAGGTAGTTTAGGTGTAGCCATGGCCGTTCTAAACAGCGGTTCCGGCTGTGGGTTCACACCCAAAACCCTAACAAATGCAGGGTTCCCTAACCGAAACATAGTAATAGGTACTTGTGTATTATCACGGCGCCTGATTTTATCTAAATCGTATTCGATATCGCATACGATTTAGCGGCCGATTTTTGGCAGTTTCCTGCTAATTTGCATGCTAGTCCATCCTTGCACACCCCCACTATCCAAGTGGCGAGCGGATGCAGTACGCGTCCTCCCGACCTGTTCATACCCCCACTATTCACGTCGGCGTGGAGTTGATTTTATAAAGCGTGGCGAGCCACCGAGCTCAAAGCGAGCACAGCGAGCGCTGCAAGGTAACGCGGAAAACGATCACGAAACGTGGCGATCAGACACAGATTGCTTGACGTGTATTCCGCGTGCGCTCGCCATGCTTCGGGATCGTTTTCCGCGTCCGCTCGCCGCGCTTCGGGCTCGGTGGCTCGATGCACTTGCCGCGCTTTATAAAATTCACGCCGATGTGGATAGTGGGAGTATGAACAGGTCGGGAGGAGGCGTACCGCGTCCGCTCGCCACGCTCCGGGCTAACTTGGATAGTGGGGGTGTGCTGGGATAGAATAGCATGCACATTGGCAGGAAATCTCAGAAAATCGGCCAAAAATCGGCCGCCAAATCTCATCCGATTTTTGCATGCGATTTGTGCCCGATTTCGCGGGTGGCGTTATAATACACAAGTACCTAGTAATACATAAGAGGTGATGGTGAATCTCACAGGTTACGGTATTTTATATCTACAATGTTTAGGTATACAGTCATTCGTCGCCAGGGTCCAAAGCGCGACATGAGTTTTTCATGGTTTTTGGTTTCTATGTCGACAGTATCCCCTGGCATGGCTTCCTGCGCTCCCACACTATTATATTCTCCATCCATGCCGTGGTGATTGGTCGGGTATGAAATACCGCCTGTCGGCACAACATGTTATAAAACAATTCATGTCGACCTATAGTGTAGGACTGTCAACCTATCATGGGTCCGGATACCGTCTCGCACATGTATAAATGCTGTCTGTCCAGTCTGATCTGTGCTTGTCTGTCATAGAGATTAAACACTGAAAACTGGTGCAATGAAAATAAGGTGCTGTCACCAATAGCAACTAACCTGATACATGTTTACATTTGTTTACACTGTATTTAACAACCTGGGTCATACCGAGAGCAGGAGCAAAGTAGACCATGTTGACTGGTGATTTCTTTATCCAGGAGTAAGTGGGCGCCGGTTCCCCTGTGGAAGATCTGCAGCTCAGGGTGACGTTGGCTCCGATATACGAGTTTCCGTGGATCTGACATGTGGGTCTGGACGGGGGAACTGGAGGTGCAGAGAGAACCAAACAGGTCAGAACCACAGTGTATCAGAGGGTATATATCACATACAGTGCATTATGTTCCCGCTGTACCTGCTGCTCCAACATATGGGGGGTGGGTTACCCGTCTCTGTACCATATAATACGGGCACACTGGGGGGTGGGTTACCCGTCTCTGTACCATATAATACAGGCACACTGGGGAGTGGGATACCCGTCTCTGTACCATATAATACGGGCACACTGGGGGGTGGGTTACCCGTCTCTGTACCATATAATACGGGCACACTGGGGGGTGGGTTACCCGTCTCTGTACCATATAATACGGGCACACTGGGGGGTGGGTTACCCGTCTCTGTACCATATAATACGGGCACACTGGGGGGTGGGTTACCCGTCTCTGTACCATATAATACGGGCACACTGGGGGGTGGGTTACCCGTCTCTGTACCATATAATACGGGCACACTGGGGGGTGGGTTACCCGTCTCTGTACCATATAATACGGGCACACTGGGGTGTGGGATACCTGTCTCTGTACCATATAATACAGGCACTCTGGGGGGTGGGTTACCCGTCTCTGTACCATATAATACAGGCACACTGGGGGGTGGGTTACCCGTCTCTGTACCATATAATACGGGCACACTGGGGGGTGGGTTACCCGTCTCTGTACCATATAATACAGGCACACTGGGGGGTGGGTTACCCGTCTCTGTACCATATAATACGGGCACACTGGGGGGTGGGTTACCCGTCTCTGTACCATATAATACGGGCACACTGGGGGGGTGGGTTACCCGTCTCTGTACCATATAATACAGGCACACTGGGGGGTGGGTTACCCGTCTCTGTACCATATAATACGGGCACACTGGGGAGTGGGATACCCGTCTCTGTACCATATAATACAGGCACACTGGGGGGTGGGTTACCCGTCTCTGTACCATATAATACGGGCACACTGAGGATAGGTTACCCGTCTCTGTACCATATAATACGGGCACACTGGGGGGTGGGTTACCCGTCTCTGTACCATATAATACGGGCACACTGGGGGGTGGGTTACCCGTCTCTGTACCATATAATACGGGCACACTGGGGATAGGTTTCCCGTCTCTGTACCATATAATACGGGCACACTGGGGGGTGGGTTACCCGTCTCTGTACCATATAATATGGGCACACTGGGGGGGAGGGGGGGTGGGTTACCCATCTCTGTACCATATAATATGGGCACACTGGGGGTAGGTTACCCGTCTCTGTACCATATAATATGGGCACACTGGGGGGGTGGGTCTCTGTACCATATAATACGGGCACACTGGGGGGTAGGTTACCCTTCTCTGTACCATATAATATGGGCACACTGGGGGGGTGGTTCTCTGTACCATATAATACGGGCACACTGGGGGGGTGGGTTACCCGTCTCTGTACCATATAATACGGGCACACTGGGGGGTGGGTTACCCGTCTCTGTACCATATAATACGGGCACACTGGGGGTAGGTTACCCGTCTCTGTACCATATAATTCGGGCACACTGGGGGGTAGGTTACCCGTCTCTGTACCATATAATTCGGGCACACTGGGGGGTAGGTTTCCTGTCTCTGTACCATATAATTTGGGCACACTGGGGGGTAGGTTACCCATCTCTGTACCATATAATAGGGGCACACTCGGGGGTAGGTTACCCGTCTGTGTACCATATAATACGGGCACACTGGGGGGTAGGTTACCCGTCTCTGTACCATATAATACGGGGGGGAGGGGTTATCCGTCTCTGTACCATATAATAGGGGCACACTCGGGGTTGGTTACTCGTCTGTGTACCATATAATACGGGCACACTGGGGGGGGAGGGGGGGTAGGTTACCCGTCTCTGTACCATATAATACAGGCACACTGGGGGGTAGGTTACCCGTCTGGGTACCATATAATACGGGCACACTGGGGGGGTAGGGTACCCGTCTCTGTACCATATAATACGGGCACACTGGGGGGTAGGGTACCCGTCTGTGTACCATATAATACGGGGGGGGGGGGGGTTCCCGGCAGCATTGGAGGAGTAATCTTACAGATGATCATGGACAGACAGTGTGTGTATCAGTAGCCACTCATAGTAGGTTATAGTGATATCTCTTAGCTGATCCAATGCATTCAGGACAATTACCTGGTCCTCCGATGATTGGTCAAACCAAAGATTAGAGATTACCCATAAATGTAGCAGTTCCACCATATGTACACTAGGTGGCAGATGAAGATCAGATAGCTCCTGTACAGCCAGTGACTACTCTGTGATATACTGTGACACACAGTATAAATTACTGCCATTTAATGTGCTTGTACTTCTGTCTATCGCTCGGAGAGTGACGCAAAAATGGCGTATCTGGGCTATGCCGGCTCCTATTATTATCCTATTGCAAAAACTGGATTCACCATATAATTCTAGTCAGCATATAACCCCCCAAAACCAAATGAATATAGGAAAATATTACAGAAGTCTATCTGTGCCCATAATGCAGTTATTTGGGGTACTTACATTGGGGGGAATGGGTGTTATATGCATCTTGTCCCACTCATACAGCACCAAATAAACCGGTATCTTGTACCCCAATTTCCATCACTTTGCATTTTTTTTAAACCCAAAAATGACGTCATTATTGGTCAATTAAAAAAAATGTCTAAGTGTCTAATTAGCCATACAGTGAGGGTGTCCCGGGGGTTCCAACCCAAATCGGCACACGTCTACCCTTTATTTAGGGATACCCCGATACTGCCTGACTCAGAGGTAGGTGCAAGCGGCCGATGTTTTCAGCTCTGCACATATGCGCATGCCGCCCCCTGACGCGCTCCGAACATCCCCGCCGCAGTGCAAATGGATGTTTTGCATAAATGTCCATTCGCAGGTTATTGTACGGGGCTGAAATCATTTGATGGTCGCGAGGGGCCAGCGATGGACTAGTGCCGCCACCGGTGGGTATTCCAGTACAAGGACCATTGGCCGCGGTATTAGCAGAAGGACGCAGGTATGGCTGTGAACCGCGCCCTTATAGAACGATAGAGAGAGAGCGCAAACTCCTCTCACTCACCTACAATCACCCCAATAACTCTACATTTCCAGATTACGCCACTCACACTCACTCCTGCCCACTCCGCCTTCAGGATTTCTCCCGTGCTGTTCCCAGCCTCTGGATTTCCCTCTCACTCTATATCAGAGATTCTCACCCGGTCGCCCTCTCCCTGCCCTTCATTCATGCCTAACACGTCCCTCCTAACTGTCCAGTCCCTGCTCCCTTCTCTCCCTTGTCCCCACCACACACACACACACGCACGCACACACAAACCCTTAGAAGGTAAGCTTTTGTTTTCTCTACAGAGCGACATTAATAGAAGTTATTAATAGAACTTGTGTCGGCTTTATTTCCTGTACCCCTGTGCCTATTATATGACTGTTAATGATATTTGTGTTCTGTTCCCAGACAATGGGATTTTCCATCATGGCTGACAGCCCATGCCCACCCTCCATTGTACTGAGAGCTGGAAGCTATTACTTCCTGTAAGCTGTTATCAGCTCTAGCAATGGTGTGTTCTAGTTTCCTGTTGTGGTGGAGAAGCCGCGTCCGGTTCTTACCCAGAATGGACACATCAATCACGCCAATGTTCCCGCTGCCGACAAAGCTGTCATTCAGCACGTTGACGATACATCGGTACTGCCCAGAGTCCGTGGCCTGGGTCCTGCTGATTACTATTGAGATGTTTTTGGCAGGCATGGGGTGGGCAAAACTTAGCCGGTCTTTGAAATCTGCAGATATGTCAATTTCGCCAACCATGTACTTCAAAACCTGCAAATGCAAGAACATCCATGAGTGGGGGAACGGACAGGTCACTAGGGCGGGGAACGGACAGGTCACTAGGGCGGGGAACGGACAGGTCACTAGGGCGGGGAACGGAAAGGTCACTAGGGCGGGGAACGGACAGGTCACTAGGGCGGCGAACGGACAGGCCACTAGGGCAGGGAACGGACAGGTCACTAGGGCGGGCAACGGACAGGTCACTAGGGCGGGGAACGGACAGGTCACTAGGGCGGGGAACGGACAGGTCACTAGGGCGGGGAACGGACAGGTCACTAGGGCGGGGAACGGACAGGTCACTAGGGCGGGGAACGGACAGGTCACTAGGGCGGGGAACGGACAGGTCACTAGGGCGGGGAACGGACAGGTCACTAGGGCGGGGAACGGACTGGTCACTAGGGCAGGGAACGGACGGGTCACTAGGGCGGGGAACGGACGGGTCACTAGGGCGGGGAACGGACAGGTCACTAGGGCGGGGAACGGACAAGTCACTAGGGCGGGGAACGGACAGGTCACTAGGGCGGGGAACGAACTGGTCACTAGGGCGGGGAACGGACAGGTCACTAGGGCGGGGAACGAACTGGTAACTAGGGCGGGGAACGGACAGGTCACTAGGGCGGGGAACGGACAAGTCACTAGGGCGGGGAACGGACAGGTCACTAGGGCGGGGAACGGACAGGTCACTAGGGCGGGGAACGGACAGGTCACTAGGGCGGGGAACGAACTGGTCACTAGGGCGGGGAACGGACAGGTCACTAGGGCGGGGAACGAACTGGTCACTAGGGCGGGGAACGGACAGGTCACTAGGGCGGGGAACGGACAGGTCACTAGGGCGGGGAACGAACTGGTCACTAGGGCGGGGAATGGACAGGTCACTAGGGCGGGGAACGGACAGGTCACTAGGGCGGGGAACGGACAGGTCACTAGGGCGGGGAACGGACAGGTCACTAGGGCGGGGAACGGACAGGTCACTAGGGCGGGGAACGGACAGGTCACTAGGGCGGGGAACGGACAGGTCACTAGGGCGGGGAACGGACAGGTCACTAGGGCGGGGAACGGACAGGTCACTAGAGCGGGGAACGGACAGGTCACTAGGGCGGGAACGGAACATTAGACATGGGAAGGAGTTCTGAACCCGGTTACCTGGATCTGCTCTGACTGAGCTCGTTGTATGGACCAGGTGATGTACGGTTTCTCTTCTGAGCTGCTGGAATACCAGACGGGAAGAGTGATTCTCTGTCCCTGCACCGCTGTCACCGATTTCTGCTCCACATGAACCACCAGCAGCGCCGAGGAGAGACCTGCCAGAAGGTGACAGAACGGATACTGTAACTGAAAGCACACAGTAAGAGTAACGGTAACATACAGACTGTAACTGGGAAACACGGGAAATGCAGCAAGTGACTGGGAAACACAGGAAATGGAACAAGTGACTGGGAAACACGGGAAACGCAGCAAGTGACTTGGAAACACGGGAAATGGAACAAGTGACTGGGAAACACGGGAAATGGAACAAGTAACCGGGAAACACGGGAAATGGAACAAGTAACCGGGAAACACGGGAAATGTAACGAGTAACTGGGAAACACGTTAAATAAAACAAGTGACTGGGAAACACGGGAAATGCAGCAAGTGACTGGGAAACACGGGAAATGCAGCAAGTGACTGGGAAACACGGGAAATGGAACAAGTAACCGGGAAACACGGGAAATGTAACGAGTAACTGGGAAACACGTTAAATGTAACAAGTAACTGGGAAACACGTGAAATGCAGCAAGTAACTGGGAAACACGGGAAATGGAACAAGTGACTGGGAAACACGGGAAATGTAACAAGTAACTGGGAAACACGGGAAATGGAACAACTGGGAAAAACGGGAAATGTAACAAGTAACTGGGAAACACATAACATGGTAGAAAGTAACTGCAGTCACATCTGTGTGAACATGTAAGAAGCATCACAGGAGCTCATGAACATTTCCTGAAACTGTATGAAGTAAATGATAGAGAACCCGTCATACAATATCCTGCACACATGACAGATAACAACCCCCATGTACCGGACCATTGCACAGGATTACACCTGCCCTTCCATACTGACACCAGTATAGTAAGTTTTATTTATATAGCGCACTGTCTCTAACAGGACTCAAGGCGCTTTACAGACATAAATATAACATAACAATAAAAATAACAATGCACATACTGTAATACAAAGGGTTATCAGTACAAGGAAATGCAACAATGGCAGTACAGATATACATCACATGTACAGATATGCACAAGACACATTCTAATGAGGGACACGGACATTGAGAACATATTTACCGAGCTGTGCAGTACCCAGGCAGCCATTCAGCGGCGCCACATGGTGATTGCACAGCCAGCTAGGTAGCCAGTAACAGTACTGATATTTATATATATACTAGATGTACTCTAATGAGGGACACAGACATGGGGAACATATAATTACTGAGCTGTGCAGCACCCAGGCAGCCATTCAGCGGCGCCACATGGTGATTGCACAGCCAGCTAGGTAGCCAGTAACAGTACTGATATATATATACTAGATGTACTCTAATGAGGGACACAGACATGGGGAACATATAATTACTGAGCTGTGCAGCACCCAGGCATCCATTCAGCGGTGCCACATGGTGATTGCACAGCCAGCTAGGTAGCCAGTAACAGTACTGATATATATACACTAGATGTACTCTAATGAGGGACACAGACATGGGGAACATATAATTACTGAGCTGTGCAGAACACAGGCAGCCATTCAGCGGCGCCACATGGTGATTGCACAGCCAGCTAGGTAGCCAGTAACAGTACTGATATATATATATATATATACTAGATGTACTCTAATGAGGGACACAGACATGGGGAACATATAATTACTGAGCTGTGCAGCACCCAGGCAGCCATTCAGCGGCGCCACATGGTGATTGCACAGCCAGCTAGGTAGCCAGTAACAGTACTGATATATATATACTAGATGTACTCTAATGAGGGACACAGACATGGGGAACATATAATTACTGAGCTGTGCAGCACCCAGGCAGCCATTCAGCGGTGCCACATGGTGATTGCACAGCCAGCTAGGTAGCCAGTAACAGTACTGATATATATACACTAGATGTACTCTAATGAGGGACACAGACATGGGGAACATATAATTACTGAGCTGTGCAGCACACAGGCAGCCATTCAGCGGCGCCACATGGTGATTGCACAGCCAGCTAGGTAGCCAGTAACAGTACTGATATATATATATATACTAGATGTACTCTAATGAGGGACACAGACATGGGGAACATATAATTACTGAGCTGTGCAGCACCCAGGCAGCCATTCAGCGGCGCCACATGGTGATTGCACAGCCAGCTAGGTAGCCAGTAACAGTACTGATATATATATATACTAGATGTACTCTAATGAGGGACACAGACATGGGGAACATATAATTACTGAGCTGTGCAGCACCCAGGCAGCCATTCAGCGGCGCCACATGGTGATTGCACAGCCAGCTAGGTAGCCAGTAACAGTACTGATATATATACACTAGATGTACTCTAATGAGGGACACAGACATGGGGAACATATAATTACTGAGCTGTGCAGCACACAGGCAGCCATTCAGCGGCGCCACATGGTGATTGCACAGCCAGCTAGGTAGCCAGTAACAGTACTGATATATATATATATATACTAGATGTACTCTAATGAGGGACACAGACATGGGGAACATATAATTACTGAGCTGTGCAGCACCCAGGCAGCCATTCAGCGGCGCCACATGGTGATTGCACAGCCAGCTAGGTAGCCAGTAACAGTACTGATATATATATATATATACTAGATGTACTCTAATGAGGGACACAGACATGGGGAACATATAATTACTGAGCTGTGCAGCACCCAGGCAGCCATTCAGCGGCGCCACATGGTGATTGCACAGCCAGCTAGGTAGCCAGTAACAGTACTGATATATATACACTAGATGTACTCTAATGAGGGACACAGACATGGGGAACATATAATTACTGATCTGTGCAGCACACAGGCAGCCATTCAGCGGCGCCACATGGTGATTGCACAGCCAGCTAGGTAGCCAGTAACAGTACTGATATATATATATATATACTAGATGTATTCTAATGAGGGACACAGACATGGTGAACATATAATTACTGAGCTGTGCAGCACCCAGGCAGCCATTCAGCGGTGCCACATGGTGATTGCACAGCCAGCTGGGTAGCCAGTAACAGTACTGAGATTATATATATATATATATATATATATATATATATATACACTAGATGTATTCTAATGAGGGACACAGACATGGGGAACATATAATTAGTGAGCTGTACAGCACCCAGGCAGCCATTCAGCAGGGCCACATGGTGATTGCACCAGCCAGTACTGTACATATAGAACACAAAAGAACAGTACAGGGTACACAGAACTAGACATAACACAATTAAAGCACAATTCTTAGAACACAATACAGCCGAGATATAAGGAAGTGAATGAGAATAGATGCAGGTATAGATTGTAGGTGAGGAAGAGAGCTGTAGTTGAAATACAAGAAGAGTGCTGTGAGAACAGGAGGGAGGAGGGCCCTGCTCTAAGGAGCTTACAATCTAGAGGGAGGGGGAGACAGACAGGTGACATGAGGTGCAGGAAAGGAGACCTGAGGCAAGAAGTGAGCATGGCAGGGATGGTCAGGACACGAGGCAGCAGGTAAAGAGAATGGACAAAGTAGTCCTCTCTCTCCTCCTATCCTCCTCTTCCCCCTCCACCTGCACCCTTGACCCCTAACAGCTTTGCACCGTGGGCCATGCCACAACACACCCTGCTAGGGGCAGAAAGCATGCAGAGTGAATAGGGAATGCACAGGATTGAGGAACCATGGCTCTGGTACAGAGATTGGTTCAGTATGAAGTTCATTGACCTGGCTGTGCAGACTGTAGGTGATGCTGGGCCAGGTAACTCACTGCAGAATTCAGAATTTTCAGTGGGTGATGTTTAATTTTATGTCCTTCTGTGTTCCTCCGGTATTTCTTTATGTAGCTGTTCAATGTTTGTGCAACTGTTTCTTTAATTGTTCAGATGGCACCCTTAGTTAATAACACCCGTTGTTAAAACAGCAAGCTGCCTTGCTTCTAACCCCACAGAAATACTATCCCAAATTAAGAGCAAGGCAAGGCCAGGCCATTTGCCCACCTCTGATTGAAATGCTAATTGTACAGAGATCATAAACTAGCCTGATTGGCCAACCAAGAGGTATGCTAATATTGGCTTGCTTAGAACCTTTCAATCTATACATACATCTAACAAATACAATTAGCTATCGATGTACATACATTTAAAGCAAAAACATGCCAGAAGATTATGCAGAAGCTAGGCTGGGATCTGTAGTGCAGTGGATGCAGATAAGTCTCAGGATGCATGGAGACATAAGCCCACGGCATTGTGCCTCCATTCCCTATTAACTACATAGACCACTGGTCCTATCCTCCGTGGCCCTCTGGTCCTATCCTCCGTGGCCTCTTGATTCTGCTCTCTGTGGCAGCAGCAGAATGATCCGGAGGAAAGGACTTTATTAGTTGCTGGAGAATGAGATGATGAAATAGCCGGGAACATGGCTGTTATTAATGATACAATACTGGGGGAGATCAGAAAGGTCTTTCCCTGGATAAATATAGGAAACTGGTCCTCATTGATCCGGCTTTATCAGCCACAGAACAGAGGGTAATGCAAGTTAATGTAACTGGGGATCAATAATTAACCTAAATAGACAAATCACTGCTGAAAAGAGAACAATGTGATATATCAACTACAGTATAACAGGCTGATTACAGGGGCAGGACGCCGATCAGTTGTCAAGGGTCCTAACACCATTATTAATAATGTATTATTCTGTTTGTGTAAAATCATTACCCCTCTCCTTGGGTAGGGGCACAGATTGTAAGCCTTTTAGACGAGGGGATTGTGGTACATGGAAGTCACTATAAATGTTGGCAGCTATGTGCCCGATGCTGTAGGGTGCCGGACGGGGTCCCGACAGTTGGGATCCTGACAGGCATTCACCCGACATCGGGATCCCCACTGTCAAAACACCAACAGACGGGTTCCCGACGGCCACCTGCTATTTTCCCTTGTGGGGGTCCACAACCCCCACAGATGGAGAATAGAATAGCGTGGCGAGCGCAGCGAGTCCATAAGGGGCATTGTTGCGCTCACCATGCTGTCGGGGTCCAGCCAGTCGGGATCCTGACTGTTAAAACACAGACAGACGGGAGGGAGAATAGAATAGGTGGTGGAACCCTATACCACACCCGTTCCCAGAACACACAGTACGCCTATCCTAAAGCATGCACAGAACAATAACTGTAACACTAGGCATTGTTCCCAGGACAATAACTGTAACACTAGGCATTGTTCCCAGGACAATAACTGTAACACTAGGCATTGTTCCCAGGACAATAACTGTAACACTAGGCATTGTTCCCAGGACAATAACTGTAACACTAGGCATTGTTCCCAGGACAATAACTGTAACACTAGGCATTGTTCCCAGGACACACAGTGTGCACAGAACAATAACTGTAACACTAGGCATTGTTCCCAGGACACACAGTATGCACAGAACAATAACTGTAACACTAAGCATTGTTCCCAGGACACACAGTATGCACAGAACAATAACTGTAACACTAGGCATTGTTCCCAGGACACACAGTATGCACAGAACAATAACTGTAACACTAGGCATTGTTCCCAGGACACACAGTATGCACAGAACAATAACTGTAACACTAGGCATTGTTCCCAGGACACACAGTATGCACAGAACAATAACTGTAACACTAGGCATTGTTCCCAGGACACACAGTGCGCACAGAACAATAACTGTAACACTAGGCATTGTTCCCAGGACAATAACTGTAACACTAGGCATTGTTCCCAGGACAATAACTGTAACACTAGGCATTGTTCCCAGGACACACAGTGCGCACAGAACAATAACTGTAACACTAGGCATTGTTCCCAGGACAATAACTGTAACACTAGGCATTGTTCCCAGGACAATAACTGTAACACTAGGCATTGTTCCCAGGACAATAACTGTAACACTAGGCATTGTTCCCAGGACAATAACTGTAACACTAGGCATTGTTCCCAGGACAATAACTGTAACACTAGGCATTGTTCCCAGGACAATAACTGTAACACTAGGCATTGTTCCCAGGACAATAACTGTAACACTAGGCATTGTTCCCAGGACACACAGTACGCCTATCACACAAAGCATGCACAGAACAATAACTGTACAACTAGGCATTGTTCCCAGGACACACAGTGTGCACAGAACAATAACTGTACAACTAGGCATTGTTCCCAGGACACACAGTATGCACAGAACAATAACTGTAACACTAGGCATTGTTCCCAGGACAATAACTGTAACACTAGGCATTGTTCCCAGGACAATAACTGTAACACTAGGCATTGTTCCCAGGACAATAACTGTAACACTAGGCATTGTTCCCAGGACAATAACTGTAACACTAGGCATTGTTCCCAGGACAATAACTGTAACACTAGGCATTGTTCCCAGGACACACAGTACGCCTATCACACAAAGCATGCACAGAACAATAACTGTACAACTAGGCATTGTTCCCAGGACACACAGTGTGCACAGAACAATAACTGTACAACTAGGCATTGTTCCCAGGACACACAGTATGCACAGAACAATAACTGTAACACTAGGCATTGTTCCCAGGACACGCAGTATGCACAGAACAATAACTGTAACACTAGGCATTGTTCCCAGGACACACAATATGCCTATCACACAAAGCATACACAGAACAATAACTGTAACACTAGGCATTGTTCCCAGGACACACAGTATGCACAGAACAATAACTGTAACACTAGGCATTGTTCCCAGGACACACAGTGTGCACAGAACAATAACTGTAACACTAGGCATTGTTCCCAGGACACACAGTACGCTCAGAACAATAACTGTACAACTAGGCATTGTTCCCATGACACACAGTATGCACAGAACAATAACTGTATAACTAGGCATTGTTCCCAGGACACATAGTATGCACAGAACAATAACTGTAACACTAGGCATTGTTCCCAGGACACACAGTGTGCACAGAACAATAACTGTAACACTAGGCATTGTTCCCAGGACACACAGTGTGCACAGAACAATAACTGTAACACTAGGCATTGTTCCCAGGACACACAGTATGCACAGAACAATAACTGTACAACTAGGCATTGTTCCCAGGACACACAGTACGCACAGAACAATAACTGTAACACTAGGCATTGTTCCCAGGACACACAGTATGCACAGAACAATAACTGTAACACTAGGCATTGTTCCCAGGACACACAGTATGCACAGAACAATAACTGTACAACTAGGCATTGTTCCCAGGACACACAATATGCCTATCACACAAAGCATACACAGAACAATAACTGTAACACTAGGCATTGTTCCCATGACACACAGTATGCACAGAACAATAACTGTAACACTAGGCATTGTTCCCAGGACACACAGTACGCACAGAACAATAACTGTAACACTAGGCATTGTTCCCAGGACACACAGTACGCACAGAACAATAACTGTAACACTAGGCATTGTTCCCAGGACACGCAGTACGCACAGAACAATAACTGTAACACTAGGCATTGTTCCCAGGACACGTGGGGCGAAATGTAATAGGGTGCGATTTTTTAGACTAAAAAAAAATCGCACCAAATCGCACCTTTAAAAATCGCGTTTTTTGCCGCGAATTCGCATATGTAATGAGATGCGAATTAGCGGCAAAAAAATGCGATTTGCCGCGATTTGCCGCGATTTTTAGTCATGAAAATGTGCGCATTTTCAGTCATGAAAATGTGCGCATTTTTATAAATGCGCTTTTGTGGAAAAAAAAAAAAAGTTAAAAAAAAAACGGCGTGGGGTCTCCCCTCCTAAGCATAACCAGCCCCGGGCTCATTGAGCCGGACCTGGTTCCAAAAATACGGGGGGACAAAAAGCATAGGGGTCCCCCGTATTTCTGAAACCAGCCCCGGACTCTTGGACCGGTCCTGGTTCCAAAAATACGGGGGACAAAAAATCTGGGGGTCCCCCGTATTTTGAAACCAGCACCGGGCTCCAACAGCCCGCGGTGTCATGCCACAGCCGGGGGACACTTTTTATACAAGGTCCCCCGGCCAAAACATGAGCACCGTGGCTGGTCAGCCTTGGACGGGGTACCTGGAGGAGTGGGGACCCCCCCAATAAAGGGGTCCCCCCCCCCCAGGCTTCACCCGTCCAGGGCTAAAGCCCGGGGCTGTCACCGGCGTCCGTGGCCAGTGGACGCCGGCCTGATAGGGTTAAATCCATCATACATATCATTACATTGCTTTTTACCGGCGAACTACAAGTGCCAGCAGACCTCCCCCGCATGCTGGGACTTGGAGAACCACAAGTCCCAGCATGCGGGGCATTAATGGGCCCGCTGGGACTTGTAGTCCACCTGTAAAAAGAATGTTTATAAAAAACACACACACAGAGAAGTACAAGTTTATTACACACACACACCTCAATTTTACACCAGCATACTTACCATTCCTGGATCCAGCGCTGGTCTGGCTGCTTTACAGCCGCCTCCCCCCGCACTGACAGGCAGCGGGGAGAATCGGCTTTCTCCGTTGCCTGTCACCGGCTTTCTCCGTAGCTTCTGTAGCTCTGTCCCAGTGCTACAGAGGCTGAGAGCGTGATTGGCTGAGCTACAGTATGCGTCTCCATGGAGACGCATAGCTCAGCCAATCAGGACTGAGCTATGCGTCTCCATGGAGACGCATACTGTAGCTCAGCCAATCACGCTCTCAGCCTCTGTAGCACTGGGACAGAGCTACAGAAGCTACGGAGAAAGCCGGTGACAGGCAACGGAGAAAGCCGATTCTCCCCGCTGCCTGTCAGTGCGGGGGGAGGCGGCTGTAAAGCAGCCAGACCAGCGCTGGATCCAGGAATGGTAAGTATGCTGGTGTAAAATTGAGGTGTGTGTGTGTAATAAACTTGTACTTCTCTGTGTGTGTGTTTTTTATAAACATTCTTTTTACAGGTGGACTACAAGTCCCAGCGGGCCCATTAATGCCCTGCATGCTGGGACTTGTGGTTCTCCAAGTCCCAGCATGCGGGGGAGGTCTGCTGGCACTTGTAGTTCGCCGGTAAAAAGCAATGTAATGATATGTATGATGGATTTAACCCTATCAGGCCGGCGTCCACTGGCCACGGACGCCGGTGACAGCCCCGGGCTTCAGCCCTGGACGGGTGAAGCCTGGGGGGGGGGGACCCCTTTATTGGGGGGGTCCCCACTCCTCCAGGTACCCCGTCCAAGGCTGACCAGCCACGGTGCTCATGTTTTGGCCGGGGGACCTTGTATAAAAAGTGTCCCCCGGCTGTGGCATGACACCGCGGGCTGTTGGAGCCCGGTGCTGGTTTCAAAATACGGGGGACCCCCAGATTTTTTGTCCCCCGTATTTTTGGAACCAGGACCGGTCCAAGAGTCCGGGGCTGGTTTCAGAAATACGGGGGACCCCTATGCTTTTTGTTCCCCCGTATTTTTGGAACCAGGTCCGGCTCAATGAGCCCGGGGCTGGTTATGCTTAGGAGGGGGGACCCCACGCCGTTTTTTTTTTTATAAAAACACTTTTAAGGTGCGTACCCACGGTACGATTTATGTTCCGTAAGATATCATATACAATTCCCCAGAAAAGTCCTGGTGGTTAAAAAGCATAAGATTTGTGCTTAAAATAAGGTACGATGTGCATAAGATATAGCAAACGATCTGACGTCACAGCTATACTACACTATACTATCTTATGCTTTCTAGACAGAATTGGGTTGCATGTTCACCCGATCAGCTCCCTCCCATACGACCTGCGGGAGCGCGCATAGTACGTCGGATAGTGCATACACACGGTAAGATATAGTGCACTATCTAGCATGCTATTCGAAACTGGCTAGATAGTGTGCTAGATTGTGCACTATATCTTACCGTGGGTACGCAGCTTTACACATTTTTATTAACAGAACCATGCACAGATCTCAATGATCTGTGCATGGTTCTGTCAAATTCGCCTGTCAGAACCTGGTCTATTTTTTTTGCGATTTTTGGTAACATTGACCAAAAATCGCACCCTATTACATTTGCGAGTTGTATACTTTATAATGGGAAAACATCTGGATGCGAATTGAAATGTGACTAAAAATCGCACTTCTAAAAGTGCGATTTCGCGGTAAAAAGTGCGATTTTTTACCGCGATTTTCAACCTATTAAATGTGCGATTTTCGGAAAATGTGCGATTTCGGCCGTTTTTGACCAAAAATCGCACATGTCTAAAAAATCGCACCCTATTACATTTCGCCCACAGTGTGCACAGAACAATAACTGTAACACTAGGCATTGTTCCCAGGACACGCAGTACGCACAGAACAATAACTGTAACACTAGGCATTGTTCCCAGGACACGCAGTACGCACAGAACAATAACTGTAACACTAGGCATTGTTCCCAGGACACGCAGTACGCACAGAACAATAACTGTAACACTAGGCATTGTTCCCAGGACACACAGTACGCACAGAACAATAACTGTAACACTAGGCATTGTTCCCAGGACACACAGTACGCACAGAACAATAACTGTAACACTAGGCATTGTTCCCAGGACACGCAGTGTGCACAGAACAATAACTGTAACACTAGGCATTGTTCCCAGGACACGCAGTGTGCACAGAACAATAACTGTAACACTAGGCATTGTTCCCAGGACACGCAGTACGCACAGAACAATAACTGTAACACTAGGCATTGTTCCCAGGACACGCAGTATGCACAGAACAATAACTGTAACACTAGGCATTGTTCCCAGGACACGCAGTATGCACAGAACAATAACTGTAACACTAGGCATTGTTCCCAGGACACGCAGTATGCACAGAACAATAACTGTAACACTAGGCATTGTTCCCAGGACACACAGTACGCACAGAACAATAACTGTAACACTAGGCATTGTTCCCAGGACACACAGTACGCACAGAACAATAACTGTAACACTAGGCATTGTTCCCAGGACACACAGTGTGCACAGAACAATAACTGTAACACTAGGCATTGTTCCCAGGACACACAGTACGCACAGAACAATAACTGTACAACTAGGCATTGTTCCCAGGACACACAGTGTGCACAGAACAATAACTGTAACACTAGGCATTGTTCCCAGGACACGCAGTGTGCACAGAACAATAACTGTAACACTAGGCATTGTTCCCAGGACACGCAGTACGCACAGAACAATAACTGTAACACTAGGCATTGTTCCCAGGACACGCAGTATGCACAGAACAATAACTGTAACACTAGGCATTGTTCCCAGGACACGCAGTATGCACAGAACAATAACTGTAACACTAGGCATTGTTCCCAGGACACGCAGTATGCACAGAACAATAACTGTAACACTAGGCATTGTTCCCAGGACACACAGTACGCACAGAACAATAACTGTAACACTAGGCATTGTTCCCAGGACACACAGTACGCACAGAACAATAACTGTAACACTAGGCATTGTTCCCAGGACACACAGTGTGCACAGAACAATAACTGTAACACTAGGCATTGTTCCCAGGACACACAGTACGCACAGAACAATAACTGTACAACTAGGCATTGTTCCCAGGACACACAGTGTGCACAGAACAATAACTATAACACTAGTCATTGTTCCCAGGACACACAGTGTGCACAGAACAATAGCTGTAACACTAGGCATTGTTCCCAGGACACACAGTACGCACAGAACAATAACTGTAACACTAGGCATTGTTCCCAGGACACACAGTACGCACAGAACAATAACTGTAACACTAGGCATTGTTCCCAGGACACACAGTATGCACAGAACAATAACTGTAACACTAGGCATTGTTCCCAGGACACACAGTGTGCACAGAACAATAACTGTAACACTAGGCATTGTTCCCAGGACACACAGTGTGCACAGAACAATAACTGTAACACTAGGCATTGTACCCAGGACACACAGTATGCACAGAACAATAACGGTAACACTAGGCATTGTTCCCACGACACACAGTATGCACAGAACAATAACTGTAACACTAGGCATTGTTCCCAGGACACACAGTATGCACAGAACAATAACTGTAACACTAGGCATTGTTCCCAGGACACACAGTGTGCACAGAACAATAACTGTAACACTAGGCATTGTTCCCAGGACACACAATATGCCTATCACACAAAGCATACACAGAACAATAACTGTAACACTAGGCCTTGTTCCCAGGACACACAGTACGCACAGAACAATAACTGTACAACTAGGCATTGTTCCCAGGACACACAGTGTGCACAGAACAATAACTGTAACACTAGGCATTGTTCCCAGGACACACAGTATGCACAGAACAATAACTATAACACTAGGCATTGTTCCCAGGACACACAGTGTGCACAGAACAATAACTGTAACACTAGGCATTGTTCCCAGGACACACAGTATGCACAGAACAATAACAGTACAACTAGGCATTGTTCCCAGGACACACAGTGTGCACAGAACAATAACTGTAACACTAGGCATTGTTCCCAGGACACACAGTATGCCTATCACACAAAGCATGCACAGAACAATAACTGTAACACTAGGCATTGTTCCCAGGACACACAGTACGCACAGAACAATAACTGTACAACTAGGCATTGTTCCCAGGACACACAGTGTGCACAGAACAATAACTGTAACACTAGGCATTGTTCCCAGGACACACAGTATGCACAGAACAATAACTATAACACTAGGCATTGTTCCCAGGACACACAGTGTGCACAGAACAATAACTGTAACACTAGGCATTGTTCCCAGGACACACAGTATGCACAGAACAATAACAGTACAACTAGGCATTGTTCCCAGGACACACAGTGTGCACAGAACAATAACTGTAACACTAGGCATTGTTCCCAGGACACACAGTATGCCTATCACACAAAGCATGCACAGAACAATAACTGTAACACTAGGCATTGTTCCCAGGACACACAGTACGCACAAAACTATAACTGTAACACTAGGCATTGTTCCCAGGACACGCAGTACGCACAGAACAATAACTGTAACACTAGGCATTGTTCCCAGGACACGCAGTACGCACAGAACAATAACTGTAACACTAGGCATTGTTCCCAGGACACGCAGTATGCACAGAACAATAACTGTAACACTAGGCATTGTTCCCAGGACACGCAGTATGCACAGAACAATAACTGTAACACTAGGCATTGTTCCCAGGACACACAGTACGCACAGAACAATAACTGTAACACTAGGCATTGTTCCCAGGACACACAGTACGCACAGAACAATAACTGTAACACTAGGCATTGTTCCCAGGACACACAGTGTGCACAGAACAATAACTGTAACACTAGGCATTGTTCCCAGGACACACAGTACGCACAGAACAATAACTGTACAACTAGGCATTGTTCCCAGGACACACAGTGTGCACAGAACAATAACTGTAACACTAGGCATTGTTCCCAGGACACACAGTGTGCACAGAACAATAGCTGTAACACTAGGCATTGTTCCCAGGACACACAGTATGCACAGAACAATAACTGTAACACTAGGCATTGTTCCCAGGACACACAGTACGCACAGAACAATAACTGTAACACTAGGCATTGTTCCCAGGACACACAGTGTGCACAGAACAATAACTGTAACACTAGGCATTGTTCCCAGGACACACAGTGTGCACAGAACAATAACTGTAACACTAGGCATTGTTCCCAGGACACACAGTGTGCACAGAACAATAACTGTAACACTAGGCATTGTTCCCAGGACACACAGTATGCACAGAACAATAACTGTAACACTAGGCATTGTTCCCAGGACACACAGTATGCACAGAACAATAACTGTAACACTAGGCATTGTTCCCAGGACACACAGTATGCACAGAACAATAACTGTAACACTAGGCATTGTTTCCAGGACACACAGTGTGCACAGAACAATAACTGTAACACTAGGCATTGTTCCCAGGACACACAATATGCCTATCACACAAAGCATACACAGAACAATAACTGTAACACTAGGCCTTGTTCCCAGGACACACAGTACGCACAGAACAATAACTGTACAACTAGGCATTGTTCCCAGGACACACAGTGTGCACAGAACAATAACTGTAACACTAGGCATTGTTCCCAGGACACACAGTATGCACAGAACAATAACTATAACACTAGGCATTGTTCCCAGGACACACAGTGTGCACAGAACAATAACTGTAACACTAGGCATTGTTCCCAGGACACACAGTATGCACAGAACAATAACAGTACAACTAGGCATTGTTCCCAGGACACACAGTGTGCACAGAACAATAACTGTAACACTAGGCATTGTTCCCAGGACACACAGTATGCCTATCACACAAAGCATGCACAGAACAATAACTGTAACACTAGGCATTGTTCCCAGGACACACAGTACGCACAGAACTATAACTGTAACACTAGGCATTGTTCCCAGGACACACAGTATGCACAGAACAATAACTGTAACACTAGGCATTGTTCCCACGACACACAGTATGCACAGAACAATAACTGTAACACTAGGCATTGTTCCCAGGACACACAGTATGCACAGAACAATAACTGTAACACTAGGCATTGTTCCCAGGACACACAGTGTGCACAGAACAATAACTGTAACACTAGGCATTGTTCCCAGGACACACAATATGCCTATCACTCAAAGCATACACAGAACAATAACTGTAACACTAGGCCTTGTTCCCAGGACACACAGTACGCACAGAACAATAACTGTACAACTAGGCATTGTTCCCAGGACACACAGTGTGCACAGAACAATAACTGTAACACTAGGCATTGTTCCCAGGAAACACAGTATGCACAGAACAATAACTATAACACTAGGCATTGTTCCCAGGACACACAGTGTGCACAGAACAATAACTGTAACACTAGGCATTGTTCCCAGGACACACAGTATGCACAGAACAATAACAGTACAACTAGGCATTGTTCCCAGGACACACAGTGTGCACAGAACAATAACTGTAACACTAGGCATTGTTCCCAGGACACACAGTATGCCTATCACACAAAGCATGCACAGAACAATAACTGTAACACTAGGCATTGTTCCCAGGACACACAGTACGCACAGAACTATAACTGTAACACTAGGCATTGTTCCCAGGACACACAGTATGCACAGAACAATAACTGTAACACTAGGCATTGTTCCCAGGACACACAGTACAATAACTGTAACACTAGGCATTGTTCCCAGGACACACAGTATGCATAGAACAATAACTGTAACACTAGGCATTGTTCCCAGGACACACAGTATGCACAGAACAATAACTGTAACACTAGGCATTGTTCCCAGGACACACAGTATGCACAGAACAATAACTGTAACACTAGGCATTGTTCCCAGGACACACAGTATGCATAGAACAATAACTGTAACAATAGGCATTGTTCCCAGGACACACAGTACGCACAGAACAATAACTGTAACACTAGGCATTGTTCCCAGGACACACAGTACACACAGAACAATAACTGTAACACTAGGCATTGTTCCCAGGACACACAGCACGCACAGAACAATGACTGTAACACTAGGTATTGTTCCCAGGACACACAATATGCCTATCACACAAAGCATACACAGAACAATAACTGTAACACTAGGCATTGTTCCCAGGACACACAGTACGCACAGAACAATAACTGTACAACTAGGCATTGTTCCCAGGACACGCAGTATGCACAGAACAATAACTGTAACACTAGGCATTGTTCCCAGGACACACTATGCACAGAACAATAACTGTACAACTAGGCATTGTTCCCAGGACACGCAGTATGCACAGAACAATAACTGTAACACTAGGCATTGTTCCCAGGACACACAGTACGCACAGAACAATAACTGTACAACTAGGCATTGTTCCCAGGACACGCAGTATGCACAGAACAATAACTGTAACACTAGACATTGTTCCCAGGACACACAGTACGCACAGAACAATAACTGTAACACTAGGCATTGTTCCCAGGACACACAGTGTGCACAGAACAATAACTGTAACACTAGGCATTGTTCCCAGCAGTGGCGTAACTATATATTTTGCGCCCCCCCGCCAAACTTTTTCGGCGCCCCCCCCCATACCCTTACCTGACAGAGCCCCATCCAGTCTCCCTCAGTCACCGCTGCGCTGCTCCAGTATCCGCTGCGCTGCTGCCCGGCCGCATCTGTCACTCGCTCCCGGCGCCGGCTCCTGCTGATAATGAAAAGTGACTCTTAGAAAATGGCTGCCAAAACTGTCTGCAATACGGGGGCAGCCATTTTCTAAGTGTCACTTTTCATTATCAGCAGGAGCCGGCGCCGGGAGCGAGTGACGGGACAGTGACCGCAGATGCGGTCGGGCAGCAGCGCAGCCCCCCCCCGGCGCCCATAGTTACTCTGCGCCTCCCCGCCACGGCGGGGGGCTGCGGAGGCTTAGTTACGCCACTGGTTCCCAGGACACACAGTACGCACAGAACAATAACTGTAACACTAGGCATTGTTCCCAGGACACACAGTACACACAGAACAGTAACTGTAACACTACGCATTGTTCCCAGGACACACAGTGTGCACAGAACAATAACTGTAACACTAGGCATTGTTCCCAGGACACACTATGCACAGAACAATAACTGTAACACTAGGCATTATTCCCAGGACACACAGTATGCACAGAACAATAACTGTAACACTAGGCATTGTTCCCAGGACACACAGTGTGCACAGAACAATAACTGTAACACTAGGCATTGTTCCCAGGACACACAGTGTGCACAGAACAATAACGGTAACACTAGGCATTGTTCCCAGGACACACAGTATGCACAGAACAATAACTGTAACACTAGGCATTGTTCCCAGGACACACAGTACGCACAGAACAATAACTGTAACACTAGGCATTGTTCCCAGGACACACAGTACGCACAGACAATAACTGTAACACTAGGCATTGTTCCCAGGACACACAGTATGCACAGAACAATAACTGTAACACTAGGCATTGTTCCCAGGACACACAGTGTGCACAGAACAATAACTGTAACGCACAGAACAATAACTGTAACGCAGCCTGTAGCGAGTGTACAAACCATTGTTCTTATTAAATCTTTCACATGTGTAATTTGGGATTATGACAGTAAGGGAAACGACAGGACACTGAGCATTGCATTGTGCCCCCAGCACTTAGTCTCTCTGATTAGCCGAGCGCTGAGGAAAGGGTCTCATTCTGCCTAGTTGCACATAGGAGGACGCAGCCCACAATTTGTGGTGTTTAACCTTCGCTGCATGCCACGTACCCAGCTACCATAGACACTAGCAAACCAATGTTCTCCGTGTCCTCAACCAGCCTGTGACTCTGTCCTGGAACTCTAAGCAGGGCGCAGGCTGGCATGCTATGCCCAGAAGGATGACTGGCGCAGAACATTACACCATGCATGGCATGTGGTGGCTGGCGCAGAGCATTACACCGTGCATGGCATGTGATGGCTGACGCAGAGCATTACACCGTCCATGGCAAGTGACGACTGGCGCAGAGCATTACACCGTGCATGGCATGTGGTGGCTGGCGCAGAGCATTACACCGTGCATGGCATGTGATGGTTGACGCAGAGCATTACACCGTCCATGGCAAGTGACGACTGGCGCAGAGCATTACACCGTGCATGGCATGTGATGGCTGACGCAGAGCATTACACCATGCATGGCATGCGGTGGCTGGCGCAGAGCATTACACTGTGCATGGCAAGTGACGACTGGCGCAGAGCATTACACCGTGCATGGCATGTGATGGCTGACGCAGAGAATTACACTGTGCATGGCATGTGATGGCTGACGCAGAGCATTACACCGTCCATGGCAAGTGACGGCTGGCGCAGAGCATTACACCGTACATAGCATGTGATGGCTGACGCAGAGCATTACACCGTGCATGGCATGTGGTGGCTGGCGCAGAGCATTACACCATGCATGGCATGTGGTGGCTGAGGCAGAGCATTACACCGTGCATGGCATGTGATGGCTGACGCAGAGCATTACACCGTCCATGGCAAGTGACGGCTGGCGCAGAGCATTACACCGTACATAGCATGTGATGGCTGACGCAGAGCATTACACCGTGCATGGCATGTGGTGGCTGGCGCAGAGCATTACACCGTGCATGGCATGTGGTGGCTGGCGCAGAGCATTACACCATGCATGGCATGTGGTGGCTGAGGCAGAGCATTACACCGTGCATAGAATGCGGTGGCTGGCGCAGAGCATGACACCGTGCATAGAATGCGGTGGCTGGCGCAGAGCATCACACCGTGCATGGTATGTGATGGCTGACGCAGAGCATTACACCGTGCATGGCATGTGGTGGCACGACCCCCCTCCCGCGATACGCGGCACCCCCCGCAACCCCCCCACCTGCAATTCGTGGCACCCCCGCGCGACACCCCCCCTCCCACGATTCGCAGCACCCCCCCTCCCGCGATTCGCGGCAAACACACACACCCCCCCCCCGGGCGGTTCGCGGCACCCCCTGCGATTCACGCCACTCCCCCACCATGAGCCCCCTTCCGTGCTTTGCAGACCCCGCCCCCTCTCGAGATTCGCGGACACTGGCGCCCCCTCCTGCAATTCTGCCCCCTGCGCCCCCCTCTCCCTTGATTCAGGGCGCCCCTCCCGCAATTCACGGCTCCCCCACCCCTCCCGCAATTCACGCCACCCTCGCACCCCTACAACCACCCTTCCCGCGATTCACGCCCCCCCTCCCGCGATTTGCGGACCCCCGCACCCTCCTGCAATTCGCAGACCCCCGTGCCCCCCCTTCCCGCAATTTGCTGACCCCCCCTGACCCCCTTCCGGCAATTCCACCCCCCAGCGGACCCCCGCAACCCTGCTCCCGCATTTCACGTACCCCCGTGAGAATGGGGAATCCTGTACCGCCACAAGCAGGTGCCACCCCTAGGTGGGAAATCCGGCCCTGGCTGCTGCGCTGCAGGTTCCCCCACTGCCAGAAGTGACCCCACGGTCCTCTGCACCAGCGCCACAACTTTTATCAATGTCTTGCCCACATACCACTATTATACAGCCTCCTGCTCTCATGCACGCTCACTCCCTCCCAGTGGGAGGAGACGCTCACCCACTGCCGGGAGCTGCATACTGACCCCCACCCTCCTCCAGTTCTAGGGATGCCCATCGATCATCAATGGTTTATGGCCGATGTTGAATACTTTTACCATCGATGTGGGAGGTCCAGATGGTTTCCCTACATTGATGGCAAAGGAGAACCGATCAAGTTTCAAATGTTTTTATGGTGCCGGGACACGGAGCATTGCTCTGCCCCCCACACCCGGAAGTCCCGCCACCGAGTTCTGATTGACCCATGGCCTATTCAGTCAGATATAATGGATGACCATCGATAGCTACAACAATCGATGGTTATCCAAGTAAGATTTTACTATTATCGATGGCAGGGTGCAAAATCGCCATCAATGCCAACCATCAATGGCGTCTGCACCAATGCCTATCCCTACTCAGCAACAGCCAAAAACCTTTACTATCCCTCATGCCCACACACCTCTATCACTGCCCTGCCTCCTGTTCTCCTGCCCCATAACTTCCGCCAGTGGGGACCCGCTCACCCTGTGTTGCCCACATTCCCCTATCATGCTTTACCACCCAGCCTCCTACTCTCATGCACCCTAACTCCCACCCAGTAGGAGGAGACACTGACTCAGGGGCACCGTCCTGTACTCCTGTGCTGCCACGCTGGACCCTCACCCACTGGCAGAAGCTGCACAGTGTCCCCCACCCTCCTCTTTAGTCCCCCTTATGCCCACATACCCCTATCACTACCCAGTCTCCTGTTTTCCTGTGTCGTGACCTCCGCCAGTGGGGAGACTCAAAAACACCGTACTATATTATTGCACACACACACCTAAACAACACGCACACACAGCCCCCCCACACAAAACAATACACACCCCCTTCCACATCATATGCTCTTTATGTAACACATTTCACCTATAACCCAAGTTGCAATACAGGCATCTTTCATACAATTCTAACCATATGTCTCACAATACAAACGTTCACAAATTAAGGGGGCGCAGCCCCTTACGACGGTGTGAAGAGCGCCCGTAGGGCACGATGAATCACCTAGTGATGTTTATAGTTAGTACTAGTTGAAAGTCAAAATGACGGCTTCTGCAATGTACTTACACTTTGAGCTGTGACCGTTTTTAGTAGTAGTAATTTGTTTATTTATAAGACGCCACAAAGTGTCCACAGTGCCGTACATAGCAAACAAATTACAAGGTAACGTACGGGGTGTGTAGTTTTTAGCCCACAAACTCTCCACCCCTCCCCCTGTCCCTATCTGCTCCTACCTCCAATCTCTGTCTCCCTATCCAGCAAGTCTGAAACAAATCAATGTCCCTGCAAAAACTGCTTTCACTTTCTGTTAAGGAGTAGTTTGGTCAGTGGAGTGCCTTCTAGTGGTCACTGGCGGTACTTCATCTCATAGTATATATATATTACTTTATGACTACTGCTCTGCCTCCTTTTTTTTTTTTTAAACTGCTTGCTCTCTTTTACCCAGCTAAGCACCAACTCTGGTTCTACAGATGGGTCAGGTCCCATCCTTGCTGGCGGGTCGCCAGAACGTCCGCGCTGTCGACCCGCCAGCAGCCACGCCAGCGAATACACTGAGACGCGCGTGCGTCTCACGCGCACGCGCGTCTCAGTCTCTGTCGCCAGCGCGACGGAAACCCTGTCCGTCTCCACCTCAGGGAGACGGACAGGGTTAGGGGGGGTTAGGGGGGGGGTGCGGGCAGGCGGCGGGGACCCCGGGTTACCGCCAACAAGCCGGCGGGGACCCGGGGGAACGGATGGAAGCGCCGTCGGAAGGGGATGCGCGCGCCTCTCGTGCACGCGCGTCCCCTTCTCACCATCGCCATGGCGCTGGCGGGGGATGGCGGCTGGCGACGCCAGCGCCATCCCCTGCCAAGATGGGACCTGGCCCATCTGTATTTTTGTTTTCCAAAATCCTCTTGTATATATATTTTTTGGTACTTATGTATTATCTGGGCTCCCATGTTAAATGCACCCCATTTTTTCATACCCCTACTATCCAACTACGCATGGAGTTGATTTTATATAGTGTGGTGAGCGCAGCGAGCCCCGCGAGGGGACGCGGTCTCATAAGAAAAACGGGAGCCCAGATATTACATAAGTACCTATTTTTTTAATATATATTGTTTTTACGTATATATCATTTGTCATTCCCCATCTGTTCCCCCCCCCCCCCCCATCCTGACCAATCTTAGTTTTGTATACATATGTTTTTTATGTACTTTATGATTATATATCTATACCTTTATCTTCACTTTGATTAAATAAATACCTCTTTATGATAAATACTTGGGTATATGCTTATGGGGGGGGGGGGGATCTTAGAATGCACACCCTATATACATGAGGTGCTATCATGCTGGGACTTGTAGTTCTGCAAAGAAAAATACATAGTGCAGATGCACACTCCATATTATTAATCAATAATAGAGGCTCTTGGTATATTAATTGGGCAAGAAATATTTGCCCACCAACCAGCTTCACGGTGGCCTCATTTCTGGTGGGTCCCTAATACTAAGTTTGAATCTGGGGCGCGGAACCCCAAAAAGGTTGGCATAGGCCAGTCACCCCAGGGCAGCACACAAGTGAAAAACTAAGCTATAAGTGTATTAATAAGAAAGAAACAGGAGCTAGAGGTTAAAAAGTGTAGTGCTAGAAAGTAGAATATATTAGTGGAAAATAAATAGTGCTAAATAAATGTTAGGGTGTGCCACCCCGAAAGCAACTCAGCCACACCAACCCAAGGGGAGCCGCGCCCCAAATCCATCCCCAAGACTAGCAATTAATGTCAATTTTAGGTCTTACCTATATTGTGCCTCCAGTTTGCAGTCTGTGGCTACCAGGGACCAAGCTGGTAAAATAATATTGGTTGGTGGGCAAATATTTCTTGGCCAATTAATATACCAAGAGCCTCTATTATTGATTTAATAATATGGAGTGTGCATCTGCACCATGTATTTTACTTGGGTATATGCATAAATTCTTCTCATAAGATATATTGTACTATTTAAGGCACCTAGATTCTCCCCATACTCTCTCTCTCTCTCTCTCTCTCTCTCTCTCTCTCTCTCTCTCTCTCTCTCTCTCTCTCTCTCTCTATATATATATATATATATAAGAAAATGGAAAGTACCTAACTGTCCGCGCCCTAGTAGTGAAAAGCAGCAACTCTGAAAGTCCCCTGTTAGCCGGGACTTAAGACAGATAGAGATACAAAAAGGGAACAGAGTGCGCTTAGAGGTGAAGGTACACAACTTTTTTTCCTCAGTTATAAAATTTATTCAAATAAAAAGCCAACATTTCGGTTTATATAGCATACACAATACATATAGTCATTTTAACAATTGACACAATGTACAATTTTCCAATACAACAGCAGGCCCAACGCGTTTCGTCAGCTACGTGACTTCATCAGGGGCATTCGATGACTTAGTTGACACAGATACAGTTGCACTGTAAATAGTGATATAGTGGAAATGCGATACATATTGCTCTTGACATATTTTTACTATTTACAGTGCAACTGTATCTGTGTCAACTAAGTCATCGAATGCCCCTGATGAAGTCACGTAGCTGACGAAACGCGTTGGGCCTGCTGTTGTATTGGAAAATTGTACATTGTGTCAATTGTTAAAATGTCTATATGTATTGTGTATGCTATATAAGCCGAAATGTTGGCTTTTTATTTGAATAAATCTTATAACTGAGGAAAAAAAGTTGTGTACCTTCACCTCTAAGCGCACTCTGTTCCCTTTTTGTATATATATATATATATATATATATATATATATATATATATATATATATATATATATATATATATATATATAGAACAGTAATTGCAACCATAGACATTTTGTATTCCAGCAGTAAATACCCTAAGCAAAGGTCATACACAGCGTTGGTCACAAAGGGCACAAATTACTCCAGTAAAAGTCTGCCGGCAAATACTGCAGCTATTCCTGGTATGAACATGTTTGCAGGTGAGAAAATACAACATTATTGTGCTTAGCCCACCCATCCAGACCCGGACAGGTGTACAGGCCAGAACCTGCATGGGGGCTGTACGTAAGTGCGGAACATACAGTCTTGGAGTGTCCTGCCCTGATTGGCTGGTACAGCAGCGCTGCCATCATATATAATGTACAATGCTGACACCGAGCAGTAACTCACAGGTGCAGACAGGTGTACGGGCAGGAATGTGTGTATGTGAGTGCAGAACGCACAGTCTGGGAGCGTCCTGCCCTGATTGGCTGGTACAGCAGCGCAGCCGTCATATATAATGTACAATGCTGACACCGAGCAGTAACTCACAGGTGCAGACAGGTGTACGGGCAGGAATGTGTGTACGTAAGTGCGGAACATACAGTCTTGGAGTGTCCTGCCCTGATTGGCCGGTACAGCAGCGCTGCCGTCATATATAATGTACAATGCTGACACCGAGCAGTAACTCACAGGTGCAGACAGGTGTACGGGCAGGAATGTGTGTATGTGAGTGCAGAACGCACAGTCTGGGAGTGTCCTGCCCTGATTGGCTGGTACAGCAGCGCTGCCGTCATATATAATGAACAATGCTGACACCGAGCAGTAACTCACAGGTGCAGACATGTGTACGGGCAGAAATGTGTATATGTGAGTGCAGAACGCACAGTCTGGGAGTGTCCTGCCCTGATTGGCCGGTACAGCAGCGCTGCCGTCATATATAATGTACAATGCTGACACCGAGCAGTAACTCACAGGTGCAGACAGGTGTACGGGCAGGAATGTGTGTATGTGAGTGCAGAACGCACAGTCTGGGAGCGTCCTGCCCTGATTGGCTGGTGCAGCAGCGCAGCCGTCATATATAATGTACAATGCTGACACCGAGCAGTAACTCACAGGTGCAGACAGGTGTACGGGCAGAAATGTGTATATGTGAGTGCAGAACGCACAGTCTGGGAGTGTCCTGCCCTGATTGGCCGGTACAGCAGCGCTGCCGTCATATATAATGTACAATGCTGACACCGAGTAGTAACTCACAGGTGCAGACAGGTGTATGGGCAGAAATGTGTATATGTGAGTGCAGAACGCACAGTCTGGGAGTGTCCTGCCCTGATTGGCTGGTACAGCAGCGCTGCCGTCATATATAATGTACAATGCTGACACTGAGCAGTAACTCACAGGTGCAGACAGGTGTACGGGCAGGAATGTGTGTGTGTGAGTGCAGAACGCACAGTCTGGGAGCGTCCTGCCCTGATTGGCTGGTACAGCAGCGCTGCCGTCATATATAATGTACAATGCTGACACTGAGCAGTAACTCACAGGTGCAGACAGGTGTACGGGCAGGAATGTGTGTGTGTGAGTGCAGAACGCACAGTCTGGGAGCGTCCTGCCCTGATTGGCCGGTACAGCATCATATATAATGTACTAGCAGTAACTCAGTCCCAGGTGTGGTGACAACTCCACCAAGGTCTTTTATGATAAACATTAACTATAATGTTATACTGTCAGTGGGCATTTTACAGTGCAGTTATGTCAGTTATTTGGCAACGTGATATATTAACCCATTGAGTGCCAAGCAAACTGTGTTATTCATCATAATGACCTTATATAGGAAATATCATCTTGGTTACACATTATATAACACATGTGAGACACGCGGCATTTTTAGCTGGGATTTTACACATCTCTCACAGAGATGTTGGCACTCGAAGGGTTAAGCCCAGACGTTCTAAATGAGTGATCTGACGGCTTTGGGTTTCTTCCTTTTGTGTGTGTGTTATATATACTGTGTACACACACTCTGTATATACACACTGCACACACACACACACACATATACTGTATATACACACTCTGCACACACACACACACACACACACACACACACACACTGTATATACACACTGCACACACACACATATATACTGTATATACACACACACACACATACTGTATATACACACTACACACACATATATACTGTATATACACACTGCACACACACACACACACACAAACACACACACTGTATATACACACTGCACACACACACACACACATATATACTGTATATACACACACACACATATTGTATATACACACTGTACACACACACACACTGTATATACACACTGCGCACACACACACATATATACTGTATATACACACTGCACACACACACACACATATATACTGTATATACACACTGCACACACACATATATACTGTATATACACACTACACACACATATGCATACCTCCCAACAGTCCCGATTTTATCGGGACAGTCCCGATTGTCAGGGCCTGTCCCGATGTCCCACCCGCGGGCAGCAGTGTCCCGCGGAGTGGGGGGGCTGTTGGGAGTCCCCCCTGTCGGCTGCTAAGCAGCGGGGAATAGACGCTGCGTCTATTCCCGCAGCCAGGGGACTGGGGGCATGGCTAGAGGCTCACAGAGCCTCTGGGTCATGCCCCCATAGCGACAAAATGGGGGCGTGGCCTCACGGGGGGAGCCGCGAGTATAGGCCACGCCCCGAAATTAGGCCACGCCCCCTTAAATTTCACCGCGCCTCCGGCGCGAAGGAGCAGCGTCCCGCATCGACGAGGACAAAAGTTGGGAGGTATGCATATATACTGTATATACACACTACACACACATATATACTGTATATACACACTGCACACACACATATATACTGTATATACACACTGCACACACACATATATACTGTATATACACACTGCACACACACACACACATATATACTGTATATACACACTGCACACACACATATATACTGTATATACACACTGCACACACACACATATACTGTATATACACACTGCACACACACATATATACTGTATATACACACTGCACACACACATATATACTGTATATACACACTGCACACACACATATATACTGTATATACACACTGCACACACACATATATACTGTATATACACACTGCACACACACACACACACACACACATATATACTGTATATACACACTGCACACACACATATATACTGTATATACACACTGCACACACACACATATATACTGTATATACACACTACACACACATATATACTGTATATACACACTGCACACACACATATATACTGTATATACACACTGCACACACACATATATACTGTATATACACACTGCACACACACATATATACTGTATATACACACTGCACACACACACATACTGTATATACACACTACACACACATATATACTGTATATACACACTGCACACACACATATATACTGTATATACACAAACACACATACTGTATATACACACTGCACACACACACACACACACATATATACTGTATATACACACTGTACACACACATATATACTGTATATACACACTGCACACACACATATATACTGTATATACACACTGCACACACACACACACACACACATATATACTGTATATACACACTGCACACACACACATATATACTGTATATACACACTGCACACACACATATATACTGTATATACACACTGCACACACACATATATACTGTATATACACACTGCACACACACACACACACATATATACTGTATATACACTCTGCACACACACATATATATACTGTATATACACACTGCACACACACACACACACACACTGCACACAATAACCCGTGTCATTACTGACTGTGCCCAGGCACCCATATCCACAATATGAAGCAGGGTAATGTCACTATTTGGGAACTGTAATGTGTGCGGAGGGCAGAGGTGAGGGGACAAGGTACCTGGGCAGAGGTGAGGGGACAAGGTACCTGGGCAGAGGTGAGGGGACAAGGTACCTGGGCAGAGGTGAGGGGACAAGGTACCCGGACAGAGGTCAGGGGACAAGGTACCCGGGCAGAGGTCAGGGGACAAGGTACCCGGGCAGAGGTCAGGGGACAAGGTACCCGGGCAGAGGTCAGGGGACAAGGTACCCGGGCAGAGGACAGGGGACAAGGTACCTGGGCAGAGGTCAGGGGACACTGTACCCGGGCAGAGGTCAGGGGACAAGGTACCCGGGCAGAGGTCAGGGGACAAGGTCAGGGCAACATCATCTCTTTTCATTTTTTAGAAGCTTTAGTAAATGTACCATTTACTGTTTTCAAGGAACAACGCCTCGCTCCTTACGCCGAGCCTGTGCCTGATGGGCAAATAATCCCTAACGTATAGAGTCCCGTGTGCTAATTGTGATGGAAGCCATACAGGGCTCACCCGGAAATAGTGCAGCAACGCCTCGATCCTTACGCCGTGCCTGTGACTGATGGGAAAATAATCCCTAACGTATAGAGTCCCGTGTGCTAATTGTGATGGAAGCCATACAGGGCTCACCCGGAAATAGTGCAGCAACGCCTCGATCCTTACGCCGTGCCTGTGACTGATGGGAAAATAATCCCTAACGTATAGAGTCCCGTGTGCTAATTGTGATGGAAGCCATAGAGGGCTCACCCGGATATAGTGCAGCAACGCCTCGCTCCTTACGCCGTGCCTGTGACTGATGGGAAAATAATCCCTAATATATAGAGTCCCGTGTGCTAATTGTGATGGAAGCCATACAGGGCTCACCTGGATATAGTGCAGCAACGCCTCGCTCCTTACGCCGAGCCTGTGCCTGATGGGCAAATAATCCCTAACGTAGTCTCGTGTGCTAATTGTGATGGAAGCCATACAGGGCTCACCCGGAAATAGTGCAGCAACGCCTCGATCCTTACGCCGTGCCTGTGACTGATGGGAAAATAATCCCTATCGTATAGAGTCCCGTGTGCTAATTGTGATGGAAGCCATACAGGGCTCACCCGGATATAGTGCAGCAACGCCTCGCTCCTTACGCCGTGCCTGTGCCTGATGGGCAAATAATCCCTATCGTATAGAGTCCTGTGTGCTAATTGTGATGGAAGCCATAGAGGGCTCACCCGGATATAGTGCAGCAATGCTCAGATCTGACGCGTTCTGGGCATTAATAATAATTGCAATGGATTTTATTCAGAGACATCACAGCTGAGAGCCTCCAGCACTGGTATCGGGCACCCATCCATTATCTGACCATTAGCATACATAAGCTTGTCTGGAGGCGAGGAACGCTCCTTCACTAACACTGCACTATCTGGCCATCGGATAATGGAGGGACGGGTGACATTTAATAGGATGCGATTTTTATTTTTTGCAGTTTTTTTGCACTTTTCCCGAATTTAATGTAATACCAAAAGCGTCAAAGAACACGCTTTTTGCTGTAATTTTGCACATTCTGAAGAAGCGATTTTTAGTTACGCCATAAACAGCACCCAGATGTTTTCCGATTATAAAGTATACAAATCGCAAATTTTATGAGATGCGAAATCGGGAAAAAGTTACTAAAAATGGCCAAACATGCAGAGCAGGTTGGTGACCAGGAGCGCCGTGGGGCGGACTTTTGACGCTGCAATCACATTGGCAGAGATCCTTATTTCATCAGGAGCTTGGAGCACAGCCAGGGTCTGTCACTGAACGAAGCGATTTTAGACCTGATTCCCCTGTCAGTCCTTATTATCTGGTAATTACAAACTACAGTTAGACGTTAACCCATGAATGTGTGGATTTTTATCTATTTTATGTAATTAGTTCTTATGATAGATTGTTTTTATATGTATGTGAATAAAACCAACTGTACCTCACTATAAACATATATCTCTTTATCCTTTCCTGCCCTGCTTGAATGATGGAGGTATAAAGGATTATCATCATTGGGACATACCAGCGCAGGCTAAGTGGCATTATCCAAATTTTTATGTCTTGGGAACCATATATAGTAAGGATCCCCCCATATTTCAACAAACAGGACTGGGCCCAACCAGCCAGCAGGGTAATGCCACAGCCAGGGGAATACTTTTTATACAAGTCCCCCCCAGCCAAAGCATCATCCCTCTGACCAGTCAGCATGGGCAAGGGTCCTGGAGAAGTGGGGACCCCCCAAAGAAGGGGTTACCCCCTCCAGAACTTACCTGCCCATGATGAAGCCCGGGGCTGTCCCCGATGCCCCTGGGCGGTCGGCATTGGGCTGATAAATGGTGTAAAATTAGAAAAAACTATTGTGTATTGCTATGGAAGTCCCAGTAAGCATGCACTGCATGCTGGGACTTGGAGAGGCACACACTTGTAGTCCCACAGTAGTACAAATAGTACAAACACACACTTACATTACAGGAACCCTGCAGTGCTGTAGCCATGTTCCAGTCTTCTGTTTACTTCAAGGGCTCTGCCCCCCGACTGGGATTTAGGCCTGCAAATCAGGCAATCATGGTCCGTCATCGGGATTTCACGGACCATGATTGGATGGTGGTCAAGCCTAAATCCCGGTCGGGGGGCGGAGCCCCAGAAGCAAACTTTTTCTTACACAATATTGCACATGTCCGAAACTGCACACATTTTCATGAGTATCGCCCTTTTTTTGCCACAAATTCGCATCTCGTTAAATAATCGTATTGGCAAAATAATTTGATTTTTAAATGGAAAGTGCTGAAAAATCGCATCCTATTAAACCCCCGACGTCTGTATGGTGTGATCAGGGGATAACTTGATGGAGGGACGATGTCTGTATGGTGCGATCAGGGTATAACCTGATGGAGGGACAATGTCTGTATGGTGCGATCAGGGGATAACCTGGTGGAGGGACGATGTGTGTATGGTGCGATCAGGGGATAACTTGATGGAGGGACGATGTCTGTATGGTGCGATCAGGGGATAACCTGGTGGAGGGACTATGTCTGTATGGTGCGATCAGGGGATAACCTGGTGGAGGGACTATGTCTGTATGGTGCGATCAGGGGATAACCTGATGGAGGGACGATGTCTGTATGGTGCGATCAAGGGATAACCTGATGGAGGGACGATGTCTGTATGGTGCGATCAAGGGATAACCTGATGGAGAACCGATGTCAGTATGGTGCGATCAAGGGATAACCTGATGGAGGAACGATGTCTGTATGGTGCGATCAGGGGATAACCTGATGGAGGGACGATGTCTGTATGGTGCGATCAAGGGATAACCTGTTGGAGGAACGACGTCTGTATGGTGCGATCAGGGGATAACCTGATGGAGGGACGACGTGTGTATGGTGCGATCAGGGGATAACCTGATGGAGGGATGATGTCTGTATGGTGCGATCAGGGGATAACCTGATGGAGGGACGATGTGTGTATGGTGCGATCAGGGGATAACCTGATGGAGGGACGATGTGTGTATGGTGCGATCAGGGGATAACTTAATGGAGGGACGATGTGTGTATGGTGCGATCAGGGGATAACTTGATGGAGGGACGATGTCTGTATGGTGCGATCAGGGGATAACCTGATGGAGGGACGATGTGTGTATGGTGCGATCAGGGGATAACCTGATGGAGGGACGATGTGTGTATGGTGCGATAAGGGGATAACTTGATGGAGGGACGATGTCTGTATGGTGCGATCAGGGGATAACCTGATGGAGGGACGATGTCTGTATGGTGCGATCAGGGGAAAACCTGATGGAGGGACAATGTCTGTATGGTGCGATCAGGGGATAACCCGATGGAGGGATGATGTCTGTATGGTGCGATCAGGGGATAACCCGATGGAGGGATGATGTCTGTATGGTGCGATCAGGGGATAATAACCTGGTGGAAGGACGATGTCTGTATGGTGCAATCAGGTGATAATAACCTGGTGGAGGGACGGTGTCTGTATGGTGCGATCAGGGGATAACTTGATGGAGGGACGATGTCTGTATGGTATGATCAGGGGATAACTTGATGGAGGGACGATGTCTGTATGGTGCGATCAGGGGATAACCTGATGGAGGGACGATGTCTGTATGGTGCGATCAGGGGATAACCCGATGGAGGGATGATGTCTGTATGGTGCGATCAGGGGATAACCCAATGGAGGGACGATGTCTGTATGGTGCGATCAGGGGATAACCTGATGGAGGGACGATGTCTGTATGGTGCGATCAGGGGATAACCTGATGGAGGGACAATGTCTGTATGGTGCGATCAGGGGATAACCCGATGGAGGGATGATGTCTGTATGGTGCGATCAGGGGATAACCCGATGGAGGGATGATGTCTGTATGGTGCGATCAGGGGATAATAACCTGGTGGAGGGACGATGTCTGTATGGTGCGATCAGGGGATAATAACCTGGTGGAAGGACGATGTCTGTATGGTGCAATCAGGTGATAATAACCTGGTGGAGGGACGGTGTCTGTATGGTGCGATCAGGGGATAACTTGATGGAGGGACGATGTCTGTATGGTGCGATCAGGGGATAACCTGATGAAGGGACGATGTCTGTATGGTGCGATCAGGGGATAACTTGATGGAGGGACGATGTCTGTATGGTGCGATCAGGGGATAACCTGATGGAGGGACAATGTCTGTATGGTACGATCAGGGGATAACTTGATGGAGGGACGATGTCTGTATGGTGCGATCAGGGGATAACCTGATGGAGGGACGATGTCTGTATGGTGCGATCAGGGGATAACTTGATGGAGGGACGATGTCTGTATGGTGCGATCAGGGGATAACTTGATGGAGGGACGATGTCTGTATGGTGCGATCAGGGGATAACCTGATGGAGGGACGATGTCTGTATGGTGCGATCAGGGGATAACCTGATGGAGGGACAATGTCTGTATGGTGTGATGGTACATTTACTATCTTATCTCTATTGCATTCTAGAAAATAACAAAATGTAATTGTTGCTATGAGCAACATCATCTCTTTTCATTGTTAGATGCTTTAGTAAATGTACCCACATGAGGGGACCAATCAGATTCTACTTATTTATTTAGCACCTTCTACAAGATAATAGAATCTAATTGTTGCTATGGGCAACATCCCATCTTCAAAAGAACACCCATCTTAGTAAATTTACCCCAAAATGTCCATGGGGAGTTTCACTAGCCCAGATCAATGGAGGAAGGGTACGTACATGGGTGACAATATAATCGTCATTGCAGACCCACATGTGTCATATGTCACACACTGTGCATTGTTATAACCATATCCCCAGATTACACTGTGTACGTACAACAACATCCTCCTGTTCCCTGGTTATCTGCCCAGGAAGCCTTGCTCCCGCCGATAAGCGCTCACTTACACATCTGCGCGAGAGCCGAACAATGTGATTCCCACCTAAATAAACATTCCATGCGTTTCCTTGGAAATCTCTGTTCTAGTGTTATATATAGGTCTACCCACTCCTGCCCTCATACAGTGCCCCCACTCCTGCCCTCATACCGACCACTGGCAGGTCCTTATACACTGCCCCACCCCTGCCCTCATACCGACCACTGGCAGGTCCTTATACACTGCCCCACCCCTGCCCTCATACCGACCACTGGCAGGTCCTTATACACTGCCCCATCCCTGCCCTCATAACAGCCACTGGCAGGTCTATATACACTGCCCCACCCCTGCCCTCATACCGACCACTGGCAGGTCCATATACACTGCCCCACCTCTGCCCTCATACCGACCACTGGCAGGTCCTTATACACTGCCCCACCCCTGCCCTCATACCGACCACTGGCAGGTCCATATACACTGCCCCACCCCTGCCCTCATACCGACCACTGGCAGGTCCTTATACACTGCCCCACCCCTGCCCTCATACCGACCACTGGCAGGTCCTTATACACTGCCCCATCCCTGCCCTCATAACAGCCACTGGCAGGTCCATATACACTGCCCCACCCCTGCCCTCATACCGACCACTGGCAGGTCCATATACACTGCCCCACCCCTGCCCTCATACCGACCACTGGCAGGTCCATATACACTGCCCCACCCCTGCCCTCATACCGACCACTGGCAGGTCCTTATACACTGCCCCATCCCTGCCCTCATACCGGCCACTGGCAGGTCCATATACACTGCCCCACCCCTGCCCTCACACCGACCACTGGCAGGTCCATATACACTGCCCCACCCCTGCCCTCATACCGACCACTGGCAGGTCCTTATACACTGCCCCACCCCTGCCCTCATACCGACCACTGGCAGGTCCTTATACACTGCCCCACCCCTGCCCTCATACCGACCACTGGCAGGTCCTTATACACTGCCCCACACCTGCCCTCATACCGACCACTGGCAGGTCCTTATACACTACCCCACCCCTGCCCTCATACCGACCACTGGCAGGTCCTTATACACTGCCCCACCCCTGCCCTCATACCGACCACTGGCAGGTCCTTATACACTGCCCCACCCCTGCCCTCATACCGACCACTGGCAGGTCCTTATAAACTGCCTTACCCCTTCCCTCATACCGACCACTGGCAGGTCCTTATACACTGCCTTACCCCTGCCCTCATACCGACCACTGGCAGGTCCTTATACACTGCCCCACCCCTGCCCTCATACCGACCACTGGCAGGTCCTTATACACTGCCTTACCCCTGCCCTCATACCGACTACTGGCAGGTCCTTATACATTGCCCCACCCCTGCCCTCATACCGATCACTGGCAGGTCCTTATACACTGCCCCACCCCTGTCCTCATACCGACCACTGGCAGGTCCTTATACACTGCCCCACCCCTGCCCTCATACCGATCACTGGCAGGTCCTTATACACTGCCCACACCCCTGCCCTCATACCGACCACTGGCAGGTCCTTATACACTGCCCCACACCTGCCCTCATACCGACCACTGGCAGGTCCTTATACACTTCCCCACCCCTGCCCTCATACCGACCACTGGCAGGTCCTTATACACTGCCCCACACCTGCCCTCATACACTGCCCCACCCCTGCCCTCATACCGATCACTGGCAGGTCCTTATACACTGCCCCACCCCTGCCCTCAAACCGACCACTGGCAGGTCCTTATACACTGCCCCACACCTGCCCTCATACCGACCACTGGCAGGTCCTTATACACTGCCCCACCCCTGCCCTCATACCGATCACTGGCAGGTCCTTATACACTGCCCCACCCCTGCCCTCATACCGATCACTGGCAGGTCCTTATACACTGCCCGCGTCCCTGCCCTCATACCGACCACTGGCAGGTCCTTATACACTGCTTCACCCCTGCCCTCATACCGATCACTGGCAGGTCCTTACACACTGGCCCACACCTGCCCTCATACCGACCACTGGCAGGTCCTTATACACTGCCCCGCCCATGCCCTCATACCGACCAATGGCAGGTCCTTATACACTGCCCCGCCCATGCCCTCATACCGACCAATGGCAGGTCCTTATACACTGCCCCACCCCTGCCCTAATACCGACCACTGGCGGGTCCTTATACACTGCCCCACCCCTGCCCTCATACCGACCACTGGCAGGTCCTTATACACTGCCCCACTCCTGCCCTCATACCGACCACTGGCGGGTCCTTATACACTGCCCCACCCCTGCCCTCATACCGACCGCTGGCAGGTCCTTATACACTGCCCCACCCCTGCCCTCATACCGATCACTGGCAGGTCCTTATACACTGCCCTACCCCTGCCCTCATACCGATCACTGGCAGGTCCTTATACACAGCCCGCGCCCCTGCCCTCATACCGACCACTGGCAGGTCCTTATACACTGCTTCACCCCTGCCCTCATACCGACCACTGGCAGGTCCTTACACACTGCCCCACCCCTGCCCTCATACCGACCACTGGCAGGTCCTTATACACTGCCCCGCCCATGCCCTCATACCGACCAATGGCAGGTCCTTATACACTGCCCCGCCCATGCCCTCATACCGACCAATGGCAGGTCCTTATACACTGCCCCACCCCTGCCCTCATACCGACCACTGGCGGGTCCTTATACACTGCCCCACCCCTGCCCTCATACCGACCACTGGCAGGTCCTTATACACTGCCCCACTCCTGCCCTCATACCGACCACTGGCGGGTCCTTATACACTGCCCCACCCCTGCCCTCATACCGACCGCTGGCAGGTCCTTATACACTGCCCCACCCCTGCCCTCATACCGACCACTGGCAGGGGGGGGGGGTGATCTCCAGGAATCAATGATGTGTGAGGTGGTAACCCTACACACAACACATAGAAAGTTCAATAGTTTATCTGAAAAAAATCAGGGACTTTAGGAGTCATGAGCGGGAGCCGGCTGCACAGAGGGGTCAGTACCCTGTGCCCCAGTGCTGGGTGCAACACCCTGGGGGCCACTGAACCCCAGCTATACTCGGCACCACTATATATATCACAGATGTTCCTTCCAGCACAGGTTTTAGCTTTTCTCACAGTACTAACCCACATATGTATATTATTTCTGTACCCAGAATCCAATGTATTGCGGCACGGTGGGTGACCTGGCAATGCCAGCTTGGCACAGATGTTTATTTGGGGATGTCCCTTTAAGACACCAGCTGTTTTGTCAGCACCACAGTAGCTGACCAATACTTCCAGAGTCCCACTGAGGAGCGCAGCGTCACATCATGAGACACAATGACGCTTTGTCTACAGTCCCAACGTCGACAGATTCCCACAGACATGTCACTCACTGTAAGTAATGCTGAGTGACAGCGCTTTATATCATCAACCACAATTAGCGAGTCGGCTGGTAATGCGTCTGCCCAGCAGCACCGCCGAGACAAGGTCTAGTTAAGGCCTGAAGCATAATGATTAAATAAAGGTTAATTAGAGGTCATGGTACGCATATTAATATATGTGAATTTGGTCCAAGGCCTTTGTCCCTCATTATTGTGCACTGAGAACAGGCCATAGACTTTGGTGCTGGTATTAGTGCAGTACCCACTGCTGCCACATGAGGCATGAAAAACGGAGGCGGAGTGAGCTAAAGTGGAGAAGTTGCCCATAGCAACCAATATATATAACAAAATATCTGTGCTATTTTACATTGTAAAACGGGGCTGACATGGAGAAGCGAACACAAGTTCTATCACATCTTATATGTCCAGTGTCCGTGTGTAACCGAAACACTGCCATCTGTTGGCAACGAGTGAAACTACATCTCTTTCTCTCTCACACATACAGAAACACCGAGGCAATCACAAGGTAGCAGTCACTTTCAAAGCTTTTGCTTTGAGCGGGCTTGGCTAGTGAAATATATTTATTTTCCACAAAAATGATAATTAATATATAATTTAGTGTGCACGGGAATAGACAGATGCATGAACA